>NC_088837.1:19331806-19541806 GCF_904066995.2 Poecilia reticulata | reverse complement strand
GCATGAAGGTGAAATGAAAAAAAAAAAAAGATGTCAAACCTACAAATGAACATCTGAGACGTGTGGCTTTTATTTACCCCATTACTCTGGTACTCCTAACTAAAATGCAGAGCAACTAGGCATCTGCAGAAAGCTGTTAATGTGAAATACCGTAAGTATGTGAATGTTTATTAAAGTAATATGAAACAATATTTCAAGCTTTACTGTAAATAGCTAACTGAGCACAAATGCAAAATTACCAAGAAGTGGCCATTTGCCCTGGGAAACTCTGGAGGAGCAGCTAACATTCACAGGTCAGGTGGTAAAATATGTTAAAAAGACAGTCATCAACTGTGTTCCCTACACAAATCTCGAATTTAGAAAGAAGAAAGCTATTGTTAGAAAAAGTCATAGGAAAGTTTATGTAAAGCTGGCCACCTCCAATGTAAGGTACAACCCACAAGTAGAAGAAGGAGTTCTGCTCTGATTCTATTGATGTTGCACTTTTTTGGCTTTGTGCAAAAGATTATCTGTCATGAAAAATTAACGCTGCAACCCAAACTACAATGCAATGGCTTCTATCAGAGCTCATTAATGTGTTAAAGTAGAACTACATTCAATTGGCAATACTTAAAACTTGATGTTTACCTGTGTTTTCGGACTGAGTTTGAGCTATTTTACAAAGAAAGATGAGCAAAAAAACTCAATCTCTAGATGTGCAAAGTTGTTTGGACCTGTTACACAGACAGAGATAAAACCCAAAAGACTTGCAACTGTAACTAAAAAGTTTTACAACGTATTGTCTTGTATCAAACTGTATACAAATCCTGGCCAAACTTTTCAGGGTTTTTTTTTCTTTTCTTTTTTTTTTGAAAACAGTATAATTTTCCTTCCTGTTCATAATATATTAAAATCTGTGTTTACAAGGTGCACTGTCTACATGCTGTTGATCTTTATTGTTTTTTCTGTTGTTTTTTTTTTCCTGTATAGAAATTTCTCATCTCTTTTTTCCATGAGCATGCATGTACTAGAAACTGGGCGGAGAGATTCCCCAGTCTGTTCTTCTTGTCACCTCTGCCTCAGGCGAACGAGACAGAAGGGAGACAGACAGAGCTAGTTTCAACACATTGAGGAAAGAAATTTCAAGAGCTGTCCGAATGAGAAATGCGGAGCGAATGAAATACGACAAGCTAAACATCTCCCCTCAATCCATTATGTCGAAATTTTTAAGCCGAGGAAAAGCTCCTCTCCGCTAAACCTTAACCCACCCCGCAGGAAACTGTCTCTCCAGCCAGATAGATCCCTCAGATAAGAACGCAGGTAATGAATCAAACTGAAAGAGTTGACATTTCTCTCTTTGTGTCCCTCCTATCTCAGGCAGTGAAGAGTGGGCTGAAGACAACCTGCAAATGTCACGGAGTCTCCGGCTCCTGTGCCGTACGGACTTGCTGGAAGCAGCTGTCCCCTTTCCATGACACTGGGCGGCTGCTGAAGTATAGATACGACAACGGCGTGAGAGTGTTGAGCGTCACCAACGCGGCCACGGGAGAGACTGAGCTCGCGGGGCCCAGACGCCACGGCCAGAGCCCCCGCAACACCGACCTGGTCTACCTGGAGGACTCCCCCAGCTTCTGCAGGCCCTCCCGCTACTCGCCGGGCACGGGGGGTCGGTCGTGCACCAAGGACACGAGCTGTCAGAGTCTGTGCTGTGGACGCGGCTACAACACGGCCATGCGGCTCACCAGCCTGTCCTGCCACTGCCAGGTGCGCTGGTGCTGCCACGTGGAGTGCCAGACGTGCGTGAGGGAAGAGGAGGTGTACACCTGCAAGAACGCATAAACAAACATTTGGAGAAAGGAGATGATCCGATTGAAGCAGCGGGGAGAAAAAAAAAAAGACAAAACTCTGACCTTCGTGGGCACTCCACTGCAGAATGCATGTGTTTGCAAATATCACTTAAGACTTGCATGAGATTTTGGGAGAAAAACACTAATGTGCCACTACGAATACTGTTGGTTCTTTGCTAATCATCAGATTATGATGACAATAGATGATGATGTTTCCAGACTACTCTACTTCTCCTCAGCTGGATGCACTGAAATATCACTTTTTTCTACAAGAGGGACTCAAGATCCTCAAAATGGGAACCAGACTGGATCTTACCAGCAGTATGAACTCTGACACTGACTGATTGATGTGGTATTCGGCCTCCCATATTTTGCTATTTATTGTGCCACTTTCTGTGCCTCGCATACTGCTGCTTTATGCATTAAATCTTGTAATCAAGTATTGCCAAAAAGGCTGTAAAGGAGTTAAAGACGACTCCGCCTGCCTGTCTCTGACTGCTGTGGAGAACTTTTAAAGTTCTGTTCTGAGTAAAAGCACTTAAGTTGCTCTTGCTACATATTATACCAAATGAATTATTGATGCTGGGGTCTCACATGCCTAGATAGAATCACTGGAAGCTTTATGGTGGCTTGCACCACTGACGTACCTTATAATGTGCATTAACAGGGTTATCGTGTACAGAAAGAAGCTTTGTGTTTTCAGTTGCTCTTATGGAAATGTCTATGGAAATGTGCTATTGAGAACAAAGGGAGATTAGCACACTGCTGGAAACGCTGACCACTCTCTTTGAAATCCAACTTAATTTGGGGATCATGCCAGTTCTGTTTTTTTTTTTTTTTTCTAATTGTAGGTATTTACAGAAGTATACATTTTTCTATACTTTCAAGTGTAAAATTAAATCAGAATATTTGCTCTTTCGAGTTCAAATTAGCCGCATCTTTGTTCTGCATGCCTTTGAAGTGAATCAGTCACGCTCCCTATTTTCCCTAATTGCTAATCAAAGAAAATGACCACGTTTAGCCCCCACCCCCCACCCCTTTGCATCCAGCTCAGCGTCCATGTGTGCAGGTCGAAAGTGCACACTGGACCCCAGAGTGTCTGTTTTTATTGGGCCGTTTCATGCTTCATTGGACTGCCTCTGAACTGCAGATGAGCTATGAATATAACTCACATCGGGGCTCCAGGCGTCTGACAATGTGGAGTTGTAATTTTTCTACCTCACTTCAACTTTTGGCAAATATCAGTAAGATTTATGAGCTATGCAGAGTTTTCTTCTCTGTAGATACATGTCTTTCCCTCTGCATTTGGTTGAAATATATTTTAGATGTCTGTGCAGGTTCTTTGAATGTGGAATTATGTGTAATTGTTTTTTTCCGTTTTTGTTTTGAAACTTTGTTGCTTTAAACTTTTTTTTTTATTTAAAACAAATAAGATTAATAAAAATAAAAAAAAGACATACATTTGTAAGGCTCGTGTGTTTCGCTGTGTCTTGCTCGGTTGCGTCCAGCCGCGCACGAACCTTAGAGGCCCCACGCAGGAAAGAAGTGAGCTGAATCCACCTGCCTGCTGCTTGGTGCTCTGCGTCTACTGAGCAAAAACCATTTCCTGCTAATGGCGCCCTGCCCTCCTTTTCATCTGAAAACGCTGTGGTCTCTCTGCATCGCCGTCAACCACAAAGTAAAAGGCAAAGGGGTTAGTGGGTGAATGTGTGTGTGGGTGGGGGGGCGGGGTGGTGGAAGACATGCATACAGGTGTTCTGCCTCTGGCCAAACACACCAACTATGATGACAATCTTAATGACGATGATGACAAGGATGATGACTCGGTGGATTGCTTGACCCCCAGATTGCACACAATGGGCCGCCCCACAAACGCGACATGAACAGTTTACATCCTATTACCCGTGAATCATAACTTTCCAGCCGTTTGCATGAGTGCATCTGCACACAGGGGCCCATTGTGTGGAGTATTTAAAGCACACTCTTGTGCTTTTGATGTTGCTCTCTAATTGTGGTGATTATGCGCATTATTCCTTATTAAAACATCAGCTTGAGACCTCTTGCACTGCAGTGCAATAAGTTCAAATATTCCTTATGGATATACATAGAAAGCAGAGGTAAAAGTTCAATATTATTTTTGCTCAAGTAAAAGTATGCGAGAAATTACTCAAGTAGGAGCGAAACAGCTACATAAAGTACTTGGTAACTGACCAGAACCATCTGAATTAATATTTAACATTGATGTCATCAGACAAACAAAGTTATAACATTCTTTGCATTCAGGGATTTGCTGCAAATTATCTCCTCATTTTCAAACTATACTTTTATTGTTACTCTTGACACTTTGAATCCTTTGATTTTATTGCAAAAAAATGTTCTTAAAGAATCAGATGTTGCTAAATTCATCTGTGCAACAAAAGGGTTATGTTTTTTTTTCTTTTTTGTCAAAGCATTTATCTTTAGAGACGCTTTGCCACCAAAAAACGAACTTGTCATTTTATTTGCAAATCTTTGTTTCATCAAGATAAAATCTAGTCTGCCAAAAACAGGCTTTCACAAGCACTTGTGGTGATTTCACAAGATGCATAATGCCACTGATTATTAAAGCTATGTTGGTTATAACCAATTTTGTCATTTCTCCTTTTCATAAATGACATTTTTCAGCATTTCCTTCAAGGATGTTCTCTTGTATTATGCACTGTATACCCACAGCAACATATTTTAACCAGGTGTGAGAATGCTACGTGGATTAGAAATATGGTGCAAAAATAAAACCCAGAGAAGAAGTTTGTGAAGAGGGACAAGGTATACTAAAATTGACAGATTTATTAAGATTTGTTCTACAGTGGGAGGAAAAAAATATTTATAGACCTATGATGTTCTAATGCATTTTTTAACTTAAGTCTTTACGATCCACAATAGTTTTCCCCGAATGTTAATCAGCTTTTGTTTTATTGTCAATATATGTCTGTGAAAAATTCAGCATTGGGTAATATTATTATTTGCACACTAAAATCAAGGTTTGAGCAGCTGATTAGCACTGATGCCTCGCAACAAAAACAACCAGAGTTCGATTCTTGAACTGCCTCTTTCTGTATGGAGTTTGCCGCCAAATACATTCAAACGCACCAGTCGCAGTGTGCATCTTTGAAAGCTTTGTTAATAATAACCTCAGAAAAGAAACAACAGCTCCAAAGAGTCTGAGGCTTTTCTCCCGCAGCTTTACTTTCATAAGGCTGCAGCAATTCTTATATTACTCTGCACTGCAATAGACCTGGGTTTTGCAACCTGCGGCTCCTGGGCCACAAGTGGCTCGTTGGACATTCAACAGTTTCTCTTCATAACTTAATAGAAAGTTAGCTTTATAAAGCGGGAGTGATGGCAGAAATGTCTCTTCAGATTGTGAAGGTTGCAGATCCCCACAATAGACAATACTAAGCCAGAATCTTGCAAAACATTCTTTGCGAGGGTAGATTGCATTCAACATTTAAACCTTCATGGATGACTTGGGTTATACAGCAACTCAGTGTAGCATCTAATTTCTGCATGACCCTTTGGACTTTTTGTTCAAAAATGAATTTAATACCTCAGGTAAGTTATGAATTCACTGTTGGTCTGAGGTCAAACAAGTTCATATTGCCACACAATTGACTCACCATATTAACTTTTCATACAAGAATATTGCAGATCAATATTTAACTTTATTCAATGAGAATGCATTGCAATAAAAAAAGACGCCGCATTTCTCTAAGCGGAGCTGCAGGTAAGAAAATGAAATGAGACAGAGGAGCGTGTCACAGACAGTACACTGGACTGAGGTTTGATATATTGAAGGGCTTGAAAGAAGAAGACGAGGACGGAGGGATGAGGAGGGATGTTTTGCAGCCCCGGGAGGCCTATCCCCTGCCGCTGCTCTTGTGGTTTTATAATAAACTCCCAAAGCCTTCATTTCCTTCACTGCCCCAAGTGGAGGGGGGGGTGCTGCAACGGGTTTGACCGAATCCAGAGCTGAATTCGCACGCACACAATCTCCAAGGTGGGGTTAGGCAGAGCAGGGGTGCAGTCTGGACGTGGAGACGGGTGAGGGCAGAGAGGCTTTTTGCATATGTGCACGAGTATACCTGCCCGGCGCACACCTGTGGTCACTTCAGCAGGAGTGATACGCGAGAGTGTGTTTGTAGTGAGGTTTTCCTCTGCGGGTGTGGGCTGCAGGCAGCCTGCCGGAGCCTCCGATGCCACCCTGAGACATTGTAATTTTTAAAACGTAGGACGACTCTGGGGGGATTCGGTTCAAGTAAAGGTTACGAAGTTGACCAGCGTAATCTCTCCAAGAGTTGGGATGAATTTTTAAACCAGGGTTTGGATGTCTTTTCAGATATGCACAAAATTATGCGTTGTTAAACTGAAGCATTTTTTTTTTTCCATTGCAACTCGCGTAGCCTTCAGGTTTATACATCACTCATTTGTGTAAGAACAGTAGATGTTAAATGAGGCGTATAGGAGGCTTGGACGACATTTTGCTCAAGGACACAAAGAGCAGCCCCCGTCTTGTAATCAGAACCAGGTAGCCTCAGGTCATTCCCCACCCTCGTAGCGCTTTAAACCCCACGCCCTTACTCCATATGAACAAATTAATGATGAAATAATTACGAAGAGAAGAAATACATTTGGTGAGGAGAAAAAAAGAAAAGGAAACGAGCACAGGACGGAGAGTTGCGAATACAGCACGGGGTAGGAATTTGGAATGTGAAATGAGTAATGCATTTGCTCAACCCACAACAAGAACATGCACTGCCTAGAGCTACAACGAGGCTGAGTGCATACCTGTACGGGAGGAGGTGAAGGTGGAGGTATCTCTGAGGTTGGGGTGATTGGACCTTAAGTCCTCGCTGCGGCTGATGACATGAAAGACTTAACTGATTAGACAACGCAGCTTTAAAGATGGATCTGTACTTGAAGTTGGGGGAAAAAAAAAAGCAAATGTGATGATGATAATAATGTAAGCAAGCATATTTAGTATGATAATTTCATGCCTAGCTTGCATATCAAGAGCAATGTATTTTTTTTAAAAGCCTCAAGCTTACTGGATCAAAAGATACTGAGTTTAACATGAAACAATATCCTTGGGGTATGACATGTTTTCCATCCATCCATCCATTTTCTTTTACCCTTGTCCCTCAGTGGGGTCGGGAGGGTTGCTGGTGCCCATCTCCAGCCAACGTTCCGGGCGAGAGGCGGGGTACACCCTGGACAGGTCGCCAGTCTGTCGCAGGGCAACACAGAGACACACAGGACAAACAACCATGCACACACACTCTCACACCTAGGGACAATTTAGAGAGGCCAATTAACCTGACAGTCATGTTTTTGGACTGTGGGAGGAAACCAGAGTACCCGGAGAAAACCCACGCATGCACAGGGAGAACATGCAAACTCCATGCAGAAAGACCCCAGGCCGGGAATCGAACCCAGAACCTTCTTGCTGCAAGGCAACAGCTCTATGACATGTTTTTATGTTTGTTTGGTTTTTTTTAAAATCATTTACAGAATAATGTAATAATAATATTAGATATTTTTAGAATGGATTTTTGAGCACCTACAATTTATAGGACCTGATTTTTTAAATTTAGGTCTATAAGGAAATGAATAACACTGCCAGATAAACAGAAAACATAATAATTTCATGTTTTTCCACTCGGTTAAGAAATGGTTTCTCAGTACCCAACGCTGTTAACTTTATTGATCATTAACAGGTTTGCTCTCAAATAAATCATTTTTAAACATTCTGAATATGGTCAAATTTCCATGATTCAAATCAGATTTCTCCAACGTGTACGTGTTCAGCCAACTGACAGCTGGAGAAAGGCACCTACTCTAATCAGATGAAAACAAAATTAAAGATTTTTGGTCTATTTGCAAACAACAGTTTGAGGAAGAAAGTTAACATTAGAAATTTCCTCAAACTGGTGGCTGCAGGGTTTTCTTCAGCAGAAAGAAGAGCTGATCTTACCATTTGACCAGGGAAGCTGGACAAAGTAAGACAGATGAAGCTAAGTACAGGATAATCCTGGAGGAGGAGGCTACAAAACACTTTAGATTAGTTGAGCTTCTAGCAGGGAAATAAGCCTAAAAATACAGCCAGAGCTGTGGTGGTTTAGATCAAGGAATAATAACGTGGCGGCTTGGCCTAGTCAAAGTCCAGACGTAAATATAATCAAGAATTTTGAGACAGACGTACAAATTTCTGTCCGTGTATGCTCTCCATCCAGTCTCCAGTCGGTATGTGCAAAGCTGGCAAAGACATAAATATCTGCAGCTGTTATTGCAGTGAAATGTGTTTTTTCTTAGAGAATCGTAGACATACAGAAAACCTCATGCACACATAAAAAAAGAGAAAAAATGTTAGAATATGCATTCTTTCTCATGCACCTGTACCAAAGTTGGTAAACAAAACTATGAGTGCATGAGAGGTAAAAAAAAACAAAACAAAAAGAACTGCTTAGCTCAACGTTAGAGAAGTGAATGTTATCTTGGGTTGAATTCTTTACAAGTGTTCCACTGGGGTGAAGATAAATTGCTAAAAGGACTGCAAGAAAAGATAAAAAGCCTGCATAAAGATTAATATTTAATGCTTGGCTGTAGAGAGTTAGACTTTTTACGCATCGTTTTAGAACAGAAATAAATCAAAAGAAGAATCTGTTTCAGATTTTCTGGGACAATATTCCTGTAAATGTTTGTTTCATCCCTACTGAAACGACCGGCGAGCGCCCCTCACTTCCTTCCCTACTGAGAATCTCCTGGAGGAGTCTGTTCCCATGCCATTCAACACGAACACCTGCAGCCTTAACAGTACAGCTCACAGGACCTCCACTGTGATAGGACATGTAAGACCTTGTGCACCTTCATAACTTACTCCCCCTTGCTCAATGTATGGCAATCCACTTGGTTTTTCTCACACATGGCCACAAAAACTTTGACCTCCATCACAGGCAAAATAAAACTTTCTCACATCAACAACGTGGGAGGAAAAACACTGATAAAGGCCAGAGCGATGTGTTCTCCTCAACCAGCAACATCTTGGAAAAATAAGTCTGGGATTATACGTAATCTCTACAGCTACACAAGTGTGCCATCTTGGCGCTGCGCTGATGAGCGCTCGCAATTAAGCCGTCACTGTCACTAAAGGATGCAACCATACAGTAATGTATTGTCAAAGTGTTAGGTCTTTTGAGCTTCGTGAGCCACAGGCTAAGCAAACTGACACACTCGCAGGACTTAATGATGGTGACCAGGAAGCTGTCAGGCAGGGAAGGCCTAGTGATGCACTGTTTATGTTCCCGGCCCCGCTAGCTGTCAGCAAGCTTTGGCGGTGGAGAGCATCTCTTATCGTAGGAAATCTGCATGTCGCAGGTGGGATAGCAATATTATTCTTTGTCAAAACAAGACAAAAGGAAAGACATCACTGGTTATCACCTTAGAAAGTTATAAAGAATCTTATTATTCAATCCAGAGTCAAGCAGATGGAGTTTAAGAACCCCATTAGGAGAAGGGTTAGGGGTTTTCCTTTAGAAAAACCCTTACTTCATTTAAGGTAGTGGTAGTGGTATTTTTGAGTACTTTTGCAGTTTCTCTCGTGTACAGAAGAAAATTATTTAATATGTCTAAGGCTCAAACAAACAATAAAAACATTGCAAATGAAGAAAACTTTTGTATAAAATGGTATTTATCCATCAGGATGATTCCAAGAAGGTGTTACATAGAAAATACAGCATAAAGTAGAGTGGGGAGAAAGGTAAATTAAAGCAGAGGTCTCAAAATCCAGTCTAGTTCAGAAGGACAAGCCCCTGCTCTTATACACATCTGAATTAAGTGGTTAAATTACCTCATCAGGCTCCAATTAATTACAAAAGAGAATTGCTAATGATCCAAATATTTGAGTCAGGTGTGTTTAAGCAGAGATACAGTACATCTAATAGTTGCAAGACACTGGATTGTGACCCCTGGATTAAACGCTAATGCTGCTAGGGTTCTGTACTACTGGTCATTTTTGCATCTCAGTGTTCCTAGCAGTATGAATCCACCTATCTTTGAACATCTGACCTGGCAGGGAAGCAACAGGGGTGGTCAGTCAGGTTCATGGGTGGGCGGTCCAGGGGGTGGTGGCATCCCTTCTGACCCTGTTCCCAGCACAACAAACTAAGACGTTGGGAGCTTATGAGTTTCTCCTGTCAAATCTGACAGGCTCTCATTTGCTTTCATTCAGCGTCTCATCACGGCTTCAAAGACGGGTGGCTTATCTCCCTCAGGGGCGGAGTGAGAAGATCAACGCTCCCTCAAAAAATGACTGGTATCCAAACATTTTTGACCCCAGGCGATCTCGCTCCTCATAATTGGCTTCTTCATTCTGTCTGTCTTGAGCAATCAACTGCAGAGTTATGACGCATTACTCTGCCTGGAAAACATCATTAAGTATATTGTGCAGAAGTGATTCAATAACATATCATTTTCTCTTAGCGAACAAAACCGCGTTATTGAAGGACGTACTCTTTGTAGTCTCCAGTACGCGGAGGGTTTTCTTCTTCCAGCTCCTGTTGTATAACCAGGATTGGTGGGAGGGGGGGGTGGGGGGGGGCTGATCCAGCACTAAATTGTGTTTATTTGCTGAAAGATGCCCAAAGGCCAAAAGTCTGGCACTAAGAAACAGCATTCTTTGATGATCCAGATGCATTCAAGGGTTAGGGTTAGTTCATGCACAACCTTATTTTAAGATAAACAATATACTCAAGGTTTCATGGTAATATTTATATATCAGATCTGGGGGGGGGGAAACGGATCTCGGTCAGTCAGAAGGGTCGGATCCAGCTCCACACCTGGTGTCTGGAATCCAGTTTGCGCCTGTGGTGCTCAGGTGTGGAACAACACCGGTAAGCTCATCTCATCCTTTCCTCGGGGCTGAAGCATGAAGGACAGACAGAGAGAACCCTGCGACCCAAATGCAACAGCATATATCTCAGGAAAAACTTTGACAGAGGGGGTTTCTTCCTCCCTCTTTTTTGCTACTCCGAGCAGCCGGTTAAAGCTCCACACATCCAACCACTGCCCCGGGGAAATGTTATGACAATCAAAAACGGTGAACAGCAGGAGCAAGAAGTGGCATGAACAGATTTCAGGGTTTCAGACATGAGAGGTAGGCTGAGAGGGACCTCTTTCGAGAAGTGTGTCGCCTGAAGATAAAACTCGTGTATGGTCAGGTCGCTGCGGAAAAACCGTCTGGGCCCCATTTCTGACTTGCTGTGCTGACTGAGGAATACAAATACGGCTACCGGTAGTAAACAGGAGCTCATGTGACGGCTCGTGAAGATAATTATGTCAAAAGATGCTTGAATTTACTTTACTTACTGCCAGTGCACTCACTTCCTCCCAGACACCACAGTGACGGAGGTCTGGGGTAAAGTGATTGAGATGTGGTTTTGTTTAGGTGCCAGGCAGCGCCCCAGGACAATATTTCTCCTACTCAATCACCAAGGAGATATTGTGAAAATTTTACTGCTTATTCTGGGAAATCTAATCGTGGTTCTTTTCCCACAGTCAGTGGCTAAGAACTTCATAAACACCTTGTTTCTTTCCTCTGAATTCCTCCATGGAGATTATTTTAGAGAAAAGAAAAGGTGATATTAGCAACCTGGTTGTCTTTATTTGCTTGCGAAAAAGTTGGATGAACAAGCAGGAATATTCTGACAACTGTCTGTGGGGAAAAAAAAAAATAGGATAGCCTAAGTAGACCCAGTAAAGGAGAGCTGACAAAAACTAGCCTCAGGACATGCTTTCTCAGTCTTTCCTGTCACATGTCTACATGTCAACAGATTATGCCTTCACTCTTGAAACTTGTGGGTCAAAAAGATTGCTGTCAACTTCTACCTTTAAGAGAATATGCAGTATAATGGAAACTGTAGCCTAAAGCCTGATATTCAAAGTGTTGAAAAGATAGTAAAGAACTGAAAGACAGTAAAAGAGAAACTTGGTTTCACGGTTTACGTTGCTCGTTCCCTCAGCTATTTCTTTCAAAAAGTCTTTTTTGAAAGACTTTTTAGTCATCAAGCTATTTTTTTATTTCTGATTAACCTGAGTAAATACAAAAAATAATGATTTTGGTTATTAAGGGATATCAAATCAACTTGGCTATTAATGTCCATAAATCATTTGTAGTAACATGCAGCAAGTCTTTTAAATTCACTCCCAAAGTTTGAAAATGGTTTTGAAACATCGCCTTGTTAAATATATGGCTCCTTCTCATCTGTTGAATTTCGGTGTTGAATGATGGTAATTTTTCAATTTGTCATCAGACGGGTTCAACTTATAGGATATTTTTATTCTACAGCTCTGGCAGTCATCAAGCTAGACGGAACTTGTAAAAAATTTGGTTGATTATTGTTAATGTCTGATTTAACAATGAATGAAGTGTAATTACTTTTTCACATAGGCAAAGGTTGCTTTAGTAGCTTTTAATTATATTTGGTTTCATTTCTTTTTTTTTCTTTCAAAATTTTAATTTGGAAAAAGCAAAAAAAAAAAGCTTCTTTTATTTCTACTTGTCCATTGCTCAAAGACCACGGACTTCACTGAGCTTCCTCGTCATAATCTGCACTGTACAAAAAATAATAATAATTTAGATGTCAGTATAGATACATTTTAAGGCTATTAATGTGAAACTGTGATAAGAGCTGAAAAATAAATGAAATATAGTGACGTACGAAAAGCATGTGGATGGATAGGATATAACTCTATTTCTAAACAATAGTGTGGAAAGCTTAATAGGTTCCCATAATTTTGTCATAGATAATTATTAACAAGACGTATTGACGAAGATAAGTAAAAAATGTAAAACGACGATTTTTTTTTTCTAGCTCGAGTGAGACATCTTCGTTTTTGTTTAGATCTCTGTCAGTTTCCGCTTTCTCATTTCCGTACACAAAAGCTCTGCTGATGACGTGTACACACTGCTTCGTCGTTAGCTGGCTAGCTTAGCCACCTGTCAGAGTACAGGGGATAAAATAAAAAGAATAGGAATACAACAAGGGACACAAGGCGTTTCAGCGAATCCATAAAAATGGAGACGCTTTACCACCAGACCAACAAGTGAGTGCAGTGACAGCTTCTGTGAAAACTGTGCCGACTCTGTTAGCTGACTTAGCTTTGTATTGCAACTAACCTAGCAACCTAATTAACGGTCCAGTTTCAAAGGAAACTCATTGACAAAAATACTTATAATAACTTTGAAAATGTCTTTGGCGTGTGTTAGTACGGTAATGAAAAAATACACCACTTACGTTGGTATTTTAATATTTCAGTTTCTGTTCAATTAAACGCTGTATTTGCATTGGATTAGGCAAATCCAGGAGGTGCAGTCTCAAATGGGAAACCTGGAAAGGACTGACCGCGAATCAGTTCACTGTGAGTATGATCACGACGACGGTTTAATTCAGTTTCGCCTATACATTTTGTTCTGATTCAGACAACAGAGAAATGTTGTTGCCGCCTCCTTATCTAAAAGTTCTCCGTGCAAGTTCCTTGCGGTAGCTTCTCGTTAATGTTTTGGATACGCTGGTAGAGGTTAGTGCCTAGATGACGGGTTGTTTTCTGTGGATGGTGCCCGTCACATCAGCTCTGGGTCGGGACAGGAAGCAGTAGGGTGGGAGCCAGTCTATCCACCTCCTCAGTCCCTTCACAAACTATGACATCAGCTTACATTTTCTCCTAAAAGAGGATGTAAGCAAAAAAAAAATAATAATAATAATAAAAGCAAAAGGACACACACGCAAAACAAAAACATTGACATCAAAAATTGACCTGATTTCAAGAATATATTGTTAAAGATTTATTTTGTTCTTGTGGTTGACATATATCACACAGCAATGTTTAGTTTTTGCACAATGCAGAACACAGATGGCACCCAATTTACTCATTGGAAATAAAAATAGGCTTCTTTTTTTTATCTGTCCCCGTTTACCTCCTGGCTGGGTCAGAAAGCTAAAAACTGCCACTGAATATAAGTTAAAACAATAAATAAAGAGTATAAATCCACTGATAACACCCATTACAATGTAAAAATTGACTGATATTTGTGTATAGTGACCATTAAAGTTTTTATCTATTTTCTTTCCTCTAATGTGAGATCTTTTTTTCCCTCTCCATTTCAAGTGTTAGAGAATGAACTACAGGCTAGAATCGACCAGATCTTCACTCATCTGGAACGCCTCGAGATCCTGGCCAGTAAAGAACCACCAAACCGCCGCCAGAACGCCAAACTGTGAGTGTTGAGCGATTCAACTGCTGGTGGCCGTAAAAAGGCCCAAATCTGACCGCGTAAGCTGTATCTCATAAAGGCACAGGGTGGATGCAGAAGACAAAAACAGCTCTGCGCTGCCCTGTGGCGACGTGGCTCTATGAAAACATTTCCTCTGAAGCCCCGTCATCGTCAGCGTTCCAGCTGCGTCGGGCAGAGATTCGTCTCTGGCTTGGGTAAACAGGCCCTAGGGGACAGTGTTCGCCATGAGCTTTCCTCTGATCCCGGCAGGTCTCTAGGAAGAGCTAGGTGAAGGATAAGAATGGGCCTGGGAGAGGCTCTTTACAGATTTGAGCTCCAAAAGAATTCTCCTTTATCCAGAAACTATACATTTCAGGATGATTTGAGGGAATAAACAACACAATATTTCATGAATTACATTTTTATAGTTTTGCCAAAGCCACTCACCATGAATGTTAGTGTCTTAAAATAGTTATTGAAATAGTAACAGATGTAGAAGATGATTAAAAAGAAGTAAAGTGTGATAGGAACTGAAATGAGTTCTTTGTATAATCTAGTGTGTTGTTTCTAAAAAAAAAAAAAAAGGATTTCTTCTGTTGCTTTTCCATCAGACGAGTGGATCAGCTGAAGTACGATGTTCAGCACCTGCGGACCGCTCTCCAAAACTTCCAGCACAGACGCTACACCAGAGAAGCCCAGGACAGAGAGAGGGAGGAACTCCTGAGCCGCACCTTCACCACAAATGTAAGCTGCACGGGCCTGAATACAGCCTCACATTCAAACTTCAAATTGTAATATTTGAAGTTTAGTGAAGACTAGGATTATCAATTGGATTATCACTAACATTTTTTTTTTTTCCCCATTGAGGACATGTAGGGTTTTGCAAAGCCTTAAACCTTTTTCACATTTTGTCACAGTACAACCACAAACCGTCATTTAAGTTTCATTTTCGCAATTGTGAAGCGGGAGATAGAATATACGTGAAGCGTCAGCTGTTATCAATCTACACTGCTTCACATGTACGGCAAAAAAAAATGTTGGTGTTGTCCGGTTGAAGCATAAAAATCAGTTCTGCACTTTTCAGATTTTTATTTCTAAAAAAAAAACTTTCAAATCCATACTTAATCTTTTCATGTCACAGTTACCTGCTATTTTGTGCTACTCTGTCAGACGAAATACCAATAAAGTATGAACATTGCGGTTGTAACTACAGAAGTATAAATACAGCAGGTGACAGTATTTTATTAGAGTGATGTGATTTCTCTAGTTAAATATAGCTTTTGTACTTTAACAGGATGCGGACACCTCCATCCACATAGATGAGACCATACAGTTAAACACGAACCTGCACAATGCACACCGAGGCATGGACGACCTCCTGGGCAGCGGCAGCAGCATCCTCAATGGCCTCAGAGATCAAAGGTCAACCCTCAAGGTGTGTGCTAATCAACGAAATCAATTCTCTGAGCTAGCTTAAATGTTTTAATATTTAACCACCCCTAGTCGTATCTAAGGAGGAAGATAATTACATCCTTGGCTCAGTTTCTGCTGTCTGTAGTAATTATGTCATTGTTACTAAGGGTATTCTGAGCGGGTGGGCGAGTCCTCGTTTCCAGGGAGGAGATGGTCTTCCTGGCTTTGGCTTCAGCCTCTTTTTATCAGGGTGTGACTGTTGACCAGCGCTCTCAGCCAGGCAGTCCAGACATGAGAAACTCCTGACAGAGTGGTGGAGTCAGGGAGGCGCTTGGCCCTCTCCCAAACTCTAGATGAATTAGTGCTGATAATGAACAATGTGCTGTGGCTTTACAGCTGTTGAAGTCATTACATGTGATAATTGTTGCTGTCATTAAGTGGCTTTTTATTGTTATTTTTTGGCTCCACAGGGGACGCACAAGAAGATGCTGGATGTAGCCAACATGTTGGGCCTCTCTAACACAGTCATGAGACTAATAGAAAGACGAGCCACCCAGGATAAGTTCATCATGATTGGAGGCATGTTGTTGACCTGCGTCTTCATGTTCCTCGTCATCAGATACCTGGGCTGAACGCGCCTAGGTAGTCAATCAGATGTGGACATTTCAGGAAAACATCAATCCCACAGGATATGAAATTTAAAGTGATTTTAATAAAATGTGCCATTGTTTTGTTTACTTTCAATAAACTCACTTTACTTTGGATACACTTTAAACGGTTAGGCTGAAGAAGTTCTTATCCCGACAGTATTTTATAGTGTGGCACTTTTCTGTTGATCAGTTGGACTCTTCTTCAAACTGCTCCTGTTGTTTTTTTCTTTCATATTCCCAAAATGTCCATCAATGTATGATTGAAAACAAGTCTGAATGTGTAAAAACATTTATTTCATTCTGTGAATGTTTTACTACCAGTAATCTGACATCCACAGATTCTTTTGATTTCCCTGCCCAGCACAGCAGTACTATTAAAATGTGTTGAAAATTACACCCGAGGGCAACTACAATGCTCAGCAGTTTGCTTAAACCATGAGTTACAATACCCGACAATAGGAAATCACCACTTAATGAGGATGTCTATTCATCTCAAGTTTAGAAATCATGTATTACTGATGTACTATTAAATCTTTGTTAAATGTCCATTTTTGTTAGATCAAGTACAGGAAAATCTTCCATCTCAAGTTAAATTTCATTCAATATAAAATGATTAAGATACCTAAACTTAAACTTTGTCCACTTTTATATTGGAGTACAGGTAAGGAGCATCTCTTGCCTGTAGAGATCCTCATTGCCCATCTTTCATGGCTGCCTGTAAGATAGAACGTCACCTTTATCTATTTGACTGAACCACCACCAATTATATGCTGTAACTTGTACTTGTTGAAAAGATTCCAGATTTACCATTATTTATACTTAATTCACCATTTGGAAACAATTTTAGGCGTTAAAAGGATTCAGTTTCATGTAATTTTTAACGGATTTTAATGCGACTAGGGCGCCATCTACTGTTTGCTGCTGGTACCTGCAGAATGATTTTGGTAATCTTGTCCGGATGGGACTATGAAAATAACTGGAATAATGCAATCAAAACTAAACCATGAAAGGGAAAAAAAACAAACAAAAAAAAACATGGACTCAAAGTTTTATTTGTTGAAACAGTTATGTTTTTAAAAATACAAGAGTCACAACTTGTTTTTTTTGACAGATAACTTGTCTGGGATCCCAGCCATCCTCAGCGGGAACATTTTAAGAACCAACCTAGATAAAACGCGCATCCATGTTGCAACTAACTTGTAATTTCGCCTGCTTTAGCAACAGCAGTGTCAACCTTTTCAGAATGTTAATAGGTTAATCTACAGCATTTTTATTTACAAAATTACAGAAAAAAAGCCAAACAAAGCTCTTCTTCTGAAGAGCATTTGGAAAATAATTTAAAAATAAAAATACAATTATTGCAGTATACTACAATCTTATTGTTACATGATGCCAAAGCACCACCCCAATGTACAGATTTCAGTGCAATTCATTCACACGTACCCTCCAATGGGAAAACAGGAGCTTTGCCTCAGAGTATGTTAAAACCTCTGCCACATTTATGCAAATTTAGAGGACTTCTTTTGTGTCATACCAGTTTAGACACCATAGTTATTTCATAGTCATCAATGGCTGGCTTCTTCACATTACACACTGAAATATGTACAAACTACAGCAATACAAATTATTTTGAGACCAAGAATTCAATAAAGAGCAGGTAGTTATATGGGGAAAAGTGTCACATCATTAAGTCTATCACAAAAACGGAGGTGAAGCTGTTAGTTTCTGTAACAAAATCTATGTCCTGTCTCATCATGATCCTCTATAATCTCAACCATTATGGATCTCCTTGTATGCCAAACTTGGCAAAGATTATGACCGCATAAATGAGAAAAACTAAAAAAAACTCCAGTGGTTAGTGAGGTTGGGAATGCAGACAATCTCAACAGAATGTCTCATTACATCTAAGAAACCTGCCTTTAAGACGGGAAACATGACTGAAAAAGAAAATAAAAAATCCAAACACACCAATATAAAAAAAACGCTAGTGTCACCTTTTTTAACCAACACAGGCTGCAACATGTAATGACCCCTTTAGTCTGAGTGTAAAACTGGCTTTACAACGTGTCTGACTTCCTATACACTGATGCAAAGACTTCATCCCCATCCCTAAATCAAGATCGTCGCAGCCCTCTGTCAGTTTTCCGAGTGTTTACATCCCGTTTTGTATCCATCGTCACTCAAGAGCCGTGGTTAGGCGGGTGTTGGAGGTCCTGTCCTGAGAATATTGGGTGCAGAAGTGGGTGTAGCTGGAGAGCCGCCGCTGCAGCAGCCTGGGACGGCCGAGGTGCGAATAGTGTTGGGTAGAGGGCTGTGTGCGGGACGTGGTGGAGTGCCAAGGGTGTGTGGTGAAGTGCAGAAGCAGGGATAATATGAATAGGCTGACCGGAGAGGAAGGCTGTTGGGTGGGCAGGAATTAGCCCCGCATGTCCCAGAGAGTGTCCCAAAGAATGACCAAGAGAGGGGCCCAACGGCGACAGGGAGATGGGAGTAAGGTGGTGCTGGGGAATGTGATGCACCTGTGCCAGCTGGGCATGTGCAGGGTGAGGATGGTGGGCATGCGCGGGGTGGATGCCCATTGCAGCAGCGGTGGCTGCGTGGTGCTGCAGGATGGCGTGTTGGACAGTGGTGATGGATGTGCCGGAGGCGACGGAGACGGTTGGCTGCTGAATGTGGATCTGCTGCAGGGCTGGTGGAGGGGGCGCCGGGGCTAAGTTAGCAGCTGCTGCAGCAGCGGCCGCAGCGGCTGCAGCCGAGGGGAAGGCTTTGACCTGCTTGGCCAGAAGCTGCTGCTGAATGTGCTGCTGCGCCGCCTGTTGCAGCTTGCTGTACTTCTCCATCTCCTCTGGCGTGAACGTGATTGGCTGACTCTCCAATGGTGCTAGGCCATCCTCCTCTGCCTCGATGCCATCCTCCTCCAGACTGGACGGGTGGTAAGCGGGGTAACCATGCACTGGCTGCTGTTGCTGCATTTCAGGCATGATGGACTCCATCATGGGGTTCTGGGAGGGGTCTTGCCCTGGCTCTGCTTGATACTGGGGCATAATCATGGAAGGATCTTGTTCAAAAAGTGGCTGTGGTTCTTGGTGTACTTGCTCTTCTGTAGCTGACTGCTGCTGTGTCTCTTCCGGTGTCGCTGTGTTCTGCTGCACCTCCTCGACCTTCTGCACTGGTGGCGCTGGAGGTGGTGGTGGAGGGGGGAACTCCCTTATAGGTTCTACTAGGATAACCTCTCCATCTGCTTCAGAACCCTTCCCCGTTCCTGATTTCTCTCCCTCATCGGGTCTCGTTAGGGGAATCAACGGTTTCTTCCCTGCTTGCAGCTTACCAAAGAGGGGCAACATGGCTTTGCTTCCCAGGGCTGGCGGTAATTTAGGACCAAAGTAACCCTGTGGTGGATCCTTAATCTTAATCCCAGATTTTGTTCCGGAGGCAGAATCCTCTGAACTTTTCTTGGACTGAACCCTCTCAAGCAGCTGCCGGGCTGTGAGCATGTTCTTGTGTTCCCCTGCATCACGAGACCCGACCGGCCTCAAAGTCTGGGAGGTGGATGTGTGGGTGCTACGGTTGAGGCTTCGCGATGACGTGCGGGGAGACTGCGAGCGGTAGATGCGAGAGCGGTTGAAGTCTCTGCGATGTGTGTCGATGTCCGCCCTTCCCCTGGCGCTCCGTCGTTGAGGCGAGCCTTTGTTGGAACTGGAGGAGCGACTCGCTGAGCTTCGGCTCCGGCTATAGCTGCGCCTCCAGGATCTTGTGCTGGTGCTGCGGCTCCAGCTGCTGGAGCTTCTGGAGCTGCTGTGGTGGTGCCGCCGGTGCCGCTTCCTCCTGCTGTAGCTGCGAGAACGAGAGCGGGAATCGTCCGAGGATGAAGAGGAGTACTGATGCCTTCTGGATCGCCTGCGACCTCGACTGCCCCGCCGCTCATACTCGGAGTCAGATGAACGTTTAGAGCGCCTCCGCCGGCGGCCTTCCGTGCTGTAGTCGCTGTAGCTGTCGGAGTAACTGCGGCTGCGGTGACTGTAGGCGCTACTTCTCGCCGAGGAGCGCCCAGAACTGCTGGAGTAGGAGCGACTGCAGGAGGCTTGGCCACGATGGCGCCGCCGGCTGCTGCCGCGTCGTTCTCCCCGCCGTGATGAGCGGCTGTGGGACCGTCTGGACTCTTCGCTGTGGTGGCGCCGCTGCTCTCGCGGGCTGGACCTGTGATGACGTGAATGCTGGGTGTTGGAGCCGCCTTCCTCCTCGCTCTCGCTGCTGGGTGGCCTACCATGACCTGGACTTTTCTGAGCAGAGGTAGAACACGACGCGTTTTGCGAGCCGCTCGAGTCCGTTTTTTGTCTTTTAGAGCTACCGTGATCTTCTGAGGAGTTGCTCTTGTCGTTGTGTTTTCCACTTCCTCCATGTTCTGCTCCAGCTTTAGAAGGCACTTCCTTTGCAGCGCGTTTCCTTTTACCCGCCTCCGCTGCTGTTGTTCCTCCAGTTGTGGACTGAACAGAGGAACCAGCAGCTTTATCTTCTGACTTTGGCTTAACTTTTTCTTTGTCATCACCTGCCCCCTCTTCTTGATCTTGAGCTTTGTTTTTGCTCTTTTTCCGTTTGTGTTTCTTCTTCTTTTTAGGCTTTTCTTGCATTGCCTCCGTATTCTCCTCTGCATCCCCAGCTGCATCTTTTTCTTTTCCTTTGCGTTTTGAATGTTTTCCCGATTTCTTATGCTTCTTTTTCTTCTTTTTCTTTTTCGTGCCACTACTAGCAGTCGTGGGTTTTTGCTCATCAGGTCCTGGCTGGCTGGGATCATCCTTCATCTCAGGTGTCTCTTTATCAGTGCATGCTTCAGGTTCGGCTTCAGCGGCTTCAGCTGTTGAAGCAGTTACAACTTGTCCTTTGTCATCAGCCTCTTCGCCAGGCTTGAGGGACTTTGCTGATTTCCCACCGCGCAGTCCTTTATTTCTTGAAAGCTTAAAGTCAAAGTAGAGAGGATTACAGCTGTAGGATAGTGAAGGCTGAGCTTTTGTAAATTCAAGAAGCTCCGTAGGCCACTGCAAAGTGGTACTTTCATCTTTGCTCAGGACAGGGAAGAAGGGACCCGTTGGGACTTTTGGACCAGTGTTTGTATCGAGTGTGCTGTGTGTGTTCTCTGCTTTCTGACTAGGAGAAGTAGGAGCAGTTGAAACTGTCTCTTGCTCACAAGACGAGATATTGTCCTCCGTCTTCACTTTAGGCGATAAAGGAGGTGGTTCTGGCTCAGTTTCTGATACATCCTCACCTTGTTCTTGTTCAGTTTTACACTCAGTTTCTTTGGACTCTGTCTGATCAGAGCTTTCTTCAGCCTTTTGAACTTCCTCCACTTCCTCTTCATCCTCATCATCTTTGCTCTGGCACTGCTCAGAAGCCTTCATGAACAACAAAAACTGGAAGTTGGGCTTTACACGACAATGAGCTGGCGGGATGTAATGGTAGTACTGTGGTTCTTGTCCAGAAAATCCTTCATCCTTTTTCATCATCATCTTAAGTTTGTTTAAAGTCGAGGTCAAGGAGCCGCCATCGTCAGGCTGCTGGATATCTTCTGCCCCAGCTGCATCACCTTTCTCCCCTCCTTCATCTCCTTCAGGTGCTCTTCTGGGACTCTCTGTGCTGCAGCCAGATGTCTCCTCTTGTCCTCCAGCCTTTTCCCCTTCCTGATTCTCCTCTTCCTCCACAGCCTCCTCGCCAGGATCAGCAAACACAGCCGCTGCCGTCTCCAGCTTGACTGGGGCTTTCTTTGCAAAAGAGAATGATACGCTGACTTTTGATGCGCCGGTAGGGGTTGGGGATGAGGATGAGGATGTGGACTTCCCCAGAGAAAAATTAATAGTTGGGCTGGGCTTTGGGGAAGATTGGCCAGTTCTCTCTGACGGTGGACTCTCAAGGATGGAATCTGTAAGAATGGGGTTCTCGAGTGGCACGCCGTCCCCATCTCCTTCTTTCTCCCCGTCAACAGCAACTGTGGTTGTTTTGAACATGGGGCCACTTCCAGGAGTACTAAAACGCAAGATAATAATCATTTTAAACATCGATTCAATGACTCAAGGACAGCAGGGGGCGCTGCGGTGATATGATCATACCGGTCCTGTTTGTCCTGTTTCCTCTGCTCAGCCAACTCGTGCAGCCGACGCAGCATCTTCTCTTGCTTCTTTCCATCTTTCCGAGAACGAGAGGACACGTTGCGAGCGAACTCTCTCTGCTTCAGCTCTTTTAACCTCTGCATCATATTAAAAAGGACATGCATTAGGTGTTTGAGTCATTCCTTTTCACATGTGTGGCAACTGATTGTGCTAAACTTTACTGGAGAATCTTTTCTGATCAGATTTTTTCTTTCTTTACGTCATCTTTTCACATTTGTGTCATGATCAGATGGTAATAAAAGTTGAGCAAACTGTATATCCACTTTACATCACATTTAAAGAGATGTCTTGAGTAACACCTGAAAACTGCTACTTTATTTTACTGATGAACCGTTTTACTTCAGAGTAAAAAAAAAAAAATTACCTGTTTGTGGGCATGGTCGTACGAGTTAATGTGGTTGTCAAACTCCTGGTGTTTAGTGTACTGCTTGTCACAAAGCTCGCAGTAGAAATTTGCCCTCAGGTCTTCCAGAGCTTTTGCGATAGCTTTCTCTTTTTCCACCTGGTCCTGAATTTGGTAAGAAACACGTGTCACTTTCAAGAAGATCAGTAAACACACAAGCGATCATCTTTAACGAATATTACATCATTAAAAAAAAGAAAGAAAAAGAAAAAAAGGGACCTTACCTTGTATTTTTGCCGCAGCTCTTCTGTATCCTCTTTTTCCACTTCAAGCACTCTCCGCTTTTCTGTGGCATCCTCTGCATAGTCCAGCTAAAAGGACAAACACAGCAATTCCAGCACCTCCAGAAAACAGTGAGAGTCAACAACAGCAGTCTGCCATCTTATAAGTTTGACGTAGTCACGCAAGGAGCTAATTTTCGTTGCTGTGTAGTCTCCAAAACATGCCGACTTCTCTATATTTCTAATGTAGAAAAGACAATAAATTTAAAGTCTGTCTTTAATATTGTGAATGCAGATGAAATAAAGGCCAAACATAACCCAGGGCAGGAGGTGACATTTAAAAAATGCAGGTGATGCAGACAGAAGGATGCAACCATCTACATATTTACTGAAGGAGTCAAAGAATGGGCTAAAATCAAAACTGAGCAAAACTAAAGATCAGAAATGGGCCACTAGAACGTGATGAGATTTTTTTTTTTTTTTGCACAACCCTGGTGTTTAAAGATACATTTTATGACTTGTTTTTTTGTCTCCAAACAGAATCTCTGAGGACAAATAACACGAGGCATGCAATACAGTAAGCAATTAGCACCACCAAATCTAGAATAATAATTTACAAAGTGCTCCTCTTGCATCTGCCGGACTCTAAGACTGCTGAGCTTTAGTCAACTTTAGCTCATATGTGAATGGTGCTCCTTGGGATTGGTAGTTCTTTTTGTCATCTAAAAGGATTTGATGCTTCAGATTTAGGTGTCAGAATGAGATTTGCAACTGAGGACAGAACAAAATAACAAGTGACCTAGTTTATTCAGATGGCTCGCAGCTAAGCAGCTGATGTTGTTTCTCAGTTTTTCCAACACAAATTGGAATGAGAATCAACAACAGCATGTTGGTTTGGGATCAGCTACAGCAGGGCATGAGATTCTAATTAATCTTACACTATTAACCACTGATGTCATAGTTATTATTATTATTATTATTAATTTGCCTCAACAACTTATAAGTATAAACATGAACATTAAATGGGGTCAAATGGATAACTTCAGCAACTTACCTCCATCTCCATTCGGCCCATCCCCATGACATCATATTTAAGTACAATGGGCACAGGGTCGGTGCGTCCTGAGGCAAAAGAGACAGAGAAGACTAGTTGAGTTTTTGAGATGCAGACCAAACACCAACTCGAAGACAGCCTGCTTTTAGAGCATAGGGTGCTGGGGTTAGAGAATTTTTGCCTTGAGAGTGCAAAGAGACCAGAAAGCTACAGTGAACCAAACACCAGCCATTCTCACAGCTTACTACAGCCAACTCCTGAACAAACGTGACCTATAAAGTTTCAATGTGGCTGTTGGTTTGCATAGTAGGCACTGTAGGTGGATTAGTCTTTGTAGCTTTGATAAATTTCTGTTGGATTAAATAAAGACAAGGCCTTTATTTAGACTGAAGTGGCACCTCCTTCTTAAAGTCCTGTTAAACCAGAAAGTAAAGTTTATAAGGAAGTGATGTACCCATATAAGGCATTGGGCAAGATTGCAACAGATGCCTTCATCAGTAAATCCTTCATGGGAGAGGAACTCTTAAGAATATTAAGCCAATTGCTTCATCTATAACAGGACTGTCTATAGCAAACACATTTTACTGTCATGAGGTACAAAGCAGTTTGATTCTCCCAGGCCCCCTTTTTGTTCTCCATCGTCAAAATATTAATTTCTTATCCATTTAAGTTATACTACGTAAGCTGTGAAAAGAGCTAGAACAGAAGGAAATTAACTTTAGAAAAATAAAACCAAAAGACAACCAAAACAGAATGAAACATTATAGATATGAAATATTTAAAAATCAAAACTACTTTAGAGATTGACACAAATTGCTTAATCCACTTATAATCAGCCAAACAAAGCAGAGAGAATGTAAAAAAAAAAAAAATGAAAAAAAAAAATAAAGACACAAGCACTGAACTACAGCAGAGTGACGTCACAGGCCAGGTGTCGCCATGTTGACAGTGCAAGGGAAGGGGATACTTACCTGGTAAAACATGAGAGGATGAGAAGGAGGAGGAAAGGGGAAGACAGATAGGTAGAAAGAAAGAAAGACAGGGGAATCTCAAAAGAAAAAGCAGAAAAAGAATTTGGACTAGTCTGCTGCTCCTGATGCCAGCCAGATACAAAAACCAATCTTACTAATGGCGACTTTAATTCAGTTTGGTTTCAGTTTTTTTTCCCCTCCAATATATTAACAATTGTTTCTTTCCCCTCCAGTTCGCTAGGCATGCCATTGGGGTTATTAAAAATATGACCCTGGATGGGTTTGTTCCAAATTGAAATGCATGCCTCTAAAATGAAAGGGAAGTAGATTCCTTGTTAAACTGAGGAAGGTAAGAGACGTTTGATGTAATTATGCATCATTCCTGATCTCGCCTTAGGTAATTAAAGTCAGAACAGCCCAATGACTTATTCGTTCTGAAATCGCTGATGCATGGACATTGTAACATGTCTCTGCCTGCCTGGACTTTCAGTCCCACTGCAGTGTCTCTTAGTTTAGACGGGTTTATACCAGTATCTTCCTCTTACCTCATGGTTCTCGGTGCCTTACTTAAATGGAGGAATTAAGAGGGAATGGCTGTTTGGGTACCACTGAGAACACAAGTCTACTGAAAGATGTGTGGTTTCACAGTCTTTCACAGCATCAGAGCAGTGAAGGAAAAAATAAAAAAAGTCTGGTCTGTTAGCCAGCCACTGCAGTGGTCTGTCCGAACTGAGTCACAAGCAAGGCCCAGAACTGAAGATTCATGACCGATTACAATCGTCCCAAACTATCACCAGTCCTTCTACACAGTGACAATACCTCCAGCATTACCCCATTCCAGTGGAAAACAAAAAGGACCAGACAAAAAACAATGTGCAGCTAAAATCACAAGGTGTGAATCACAAGGTAAAAAAAAAACTGAAAACAAAATGACAATGTTCTAAGAGTAATACAGATGCATGGTAATATACAAGCAGCAGAATGAGGACTAGGACAGAGAGAATTGAAAGCCTATGTAGCATTTGTGCTCTGATGAGAGGAAAATGAAAATAATGGGAGGAATTAAAACAAAACAAAACAAAAAAAAACAAATAAAACAATTCAATTGGGGGATAAAATAACATTTACCACTAAGTTTACCATCAGCACAACATGGGCAGGATCAAATCGCTGTAAAAAAGAAACACCAATTGGTTAAGCAGGAAGATTGAGGCACACAGAGAAGGGCAGGTGGGGTTGGGTGTGTGGTAATGGGGCTTCAGGGCGTTTATTACCAGAGGGCCTTCCGTGAGTCACCGCCCACCCCCACCCACCTCGTCCCTGTACTCAGGGCTAGGTGCTTACAGGAATCTCCTCTCACCACTAATTCAAACCGCTTGTCCAAGTCCCCGGGCCCCTAAAGTGATGTTGTTGTGCATTTTGACTGAGAATGTAACCCAAGAAACCAGACTACCATCCCCTAAACCTAAGCTTTTCCACTACTGAATGTTGTGACCAGTAACTTTCATTTATTTCTTTTACAGATCAACAAGTTACCTTTAAAATAAAACTGTATTTTTTATTACATGAAGAGGTGCAATGCATACCAAAAACCAGGCAGCATAAAACACAGAGAAACACTAAAATGGCTACCTAGAATTGATCATACATGGTTCAGGTTATAGGAAGTCCAATATTACTGGTCATCAACAACCTGTAGGAGAAAAGCAGCTACAGTACATCAAACAATGTATCCTATGTATGCCTATTAAGACATATTTACCCTTTTGTAAAGAGATTACCAGATGACTCTCCCCCAACTTAAAATAAGTATTGAGTACATTTAGGCACGGGCCAGAAGGACATGCTCACAAAATGATAAGCTGGGGAAAAAATACAATCCTTCCTAAGAGTAACTGTATTGACTTAAATATATAAAACAAATATGACCAGTTAAAAAAAAAAAGAAACATTTGGCAATGTGGTATTTGTTTGCTCATATGACAGTGACAGCGATGCAGGGAAAGACTGTGGGATGTTTAACTGAAGCAGAGAAGCAAAGTCAGAGTGACCACACCAGGTGCCACAACAGCAATATTCATATTAGATATTGATTCAAATTTTTATATCGCTGCATCCATAAGTGAAACAGATTACAACAAGCATGAACTACCTAATACATTCGGCTATCATTTTGGGTAGCCAGTCTGCAGACATCTTAGCAGAGATACTGCTTCTAACTTCCTGTTGTGGAAAAAAAAATTATTTCCAAGCACTGCCAGGTGAAATCACTCAGTCAGGTTTATTCTTATTAGAATTATTATTAAAACATAAGCGGGACAGTTTCACATCATAACTGACTTAAAAATATGTTCATACATGTTCATTTTTCTTTTTTGTAAGCAAGGGGAAAAAGTGCAAAAGCCAGCTGCTCAGCAGTGTGCAGCAGAATGTGGGAGATGGAAGGCAGCACTGGTTAGTCTCAATCAAGCATGTGCCAGTTCTGACAACATGAACAATGTTTTCTATAACGGGGCTCCTTTTGAACAATAAGTGTCTCTGAAGGAAACGCCTGCCTGTTGTGAGCCAACTCTGGCAGATGTAGTAGGTTTACTACATACAACCAACTACAGAGTTAATATAAAAAAAGTGTTACAGAAGTATTACGTAAAGAACAAAAATACTGTTTATATTAGAGGTGTGCCGATCGATTGGCCACAGATCATAATTGGCCGATTTCCGTGAAAAAGTGTATGATCGGTGATTGCCGATCACGGTCTCTTGTTGCCGATTACACAAACCGATCAGTTGCATCTCATTTCTCAGCCTGCTTGTGCAGCTGGTCTCCTCTTTCCTTCACACTGCGCAAGCGCGCAGCAACAAATCCTAAGCGATGTGGAACTATAATGCACTGAGTGACAGGGGAAGTTTGCATGTTGCGGCGGAAAATTGAAGCTCATGAGGTGAAGCACGTCAAAATGCATCAATATGATGAATCTAATATGGCATAAAAACAATGCCATACTTGATGGAGTTTGGCTATATCGAGGCTCACTGCAGTAAAAAAGACATATGGAGGATCAGACAGCAGGTAAAGCAGCACACAGCTACAAACACTCACCCGGATTAGCATGACGGTCAGAAAGCTAAACAAATAACCCGCAAAATTATTTAAGTCTTCGAGCTGCGATGTAAGACGCTGGTTCTGCTCTCGCTGTTGAACCGCTGCTACGCGGAGCGTCGCTTCTGTTCCAACTGGTAGTGACTCTCACACCAAACCTCTGCTTAACGCTGCAGCATCTAATCTAAAAAAATACATTTTACATGCGTACTAAAACTTTTGTTGTCCTAACATGAGACAGATAATCTCTGAAAAAATAATCAATCTCCTCCCTTTTCTCCTTAATTACTGCACTCAGTCAGAAACAACCAATCAGAACCAACAGTAAGCAGCTAGCTGCCATGCTATCAGGAAGTTTTCATTCAGTAACTCAGGATTGTTTATTGTAATGGATCCTGTATTTGCCTTTGAATGTCAAGTTTTATACTTGATTTTTTTGGCAATGTTGAGAGGTTTTATTTTGGCTCTTTGCATTATTTAGCCTCTTCAGAGCCTTCATATGTTATCAGCCTGTTAAAGATAGTATTATCAATAGTACAATTTGCACAATGCCTGTTTTTTTCTTGGAAAAAGTTATTAAAAACAAATTTTTGTCTAAATTAAGGTGAATTCATGGTTCATTTTTCCACATAATGTAACCGGTAGTGCTTTTGATTAAAAAAATTATTATTATGTGATCGGTACCGGTGATCAGCCCTCATGGGTGATCGGAATCGGTATCGGCAGGGAAAAACCTGATCGGCACATCTCTAGTTTATAGTAATTTATGCAGGTGCTTAATCTTAAAGCTCTGAGGGTTCAAGTCGCTCCTCCCTGATTCGCCATGTGAAGTAACCACAGCCCCGCTGGCTATTTTAGCACGATTCAGTGATAAAAAACAGTTTGTGACAAGCTGGTAGTTTAATTTAAAAGCTTAAATTCCAAGCATCTCCTCGGCTCGGATGTATGAACCCTATTCCTCTACCATCATTGTTATAAAAAGTACTGTATGGAGAGATTTTCAACAGATTTTATGCGTATGTGCTGTTGTCTCACCACACCTGTCGTGTTGCACTGGCTTCATTTCTGAAAGCTCAGCTGTGCAGGACATTGCTGTCTCCACTTGTAATTTATAAATGACCGGATGCAGCTTGCCTTTGTAGTATTTTGGCCATTTATATCAGTTTTTTTAGGTTCTCTCTGGTAAGGACGTTAAACAACAAAAACTCTCTGAAGGAAAAGTAATTATAACTTGCTTTTAAGAACATTGACCTCAACAATAACTGGCCCATGCCTAAATCAACTAAGCTGTCTTTTAAAATATGATGAATGCTTCTAGGGAAGACCATAATTTTCCCCCTCTAAGCTTTGTACCTTGCCTACGCTCGTCAACCCAGTAAGGACCTCTCCTCAAGATCCTTCGTCTTGGCTAGTCTACAGCCAGCAAGCTCAGTCTGGGATGTGCTTAAGCCCACAACAAATAAAAACATGAAACATAGGAACGTACCTGAAAGAATAGCCAGCAAAGCTTTGAGCAGTGTTTAGAGTCATTTCTGCAATGCTATAGGTGTAATGGAGGATCTAAACAATAACTATGGATCAGTTTGTTTTTTTTTAGCTTTACATTGTTTTTATTTATTGAACATTGTGATTCTGCATCCTACCTCCAACACTGCTTAAAGCCTCTGGCAAGTAAGAGATTGAGGCAAGCAGGAGTGCACCTCTGGACAAACATGCTGTGCAGGAGGGGCAAAGAAACGGGGGGGAGGATGGAAGTCTGTACCATGGGGACAGAGACACTCGGAGTGTAAAAAGGTGGAGAGGTTTTCCCTGTAAGTCGACTATTGCCCGGTAAGTAGCAGACACACACACATCTCAGTCCCACATAATGACCACGCACATACAAACACGACTTTCACTGTTTTAGAGGTAGAAACAGGTAAACAAGCAGAGGGGGGAAACTTTTCTACACGGCAAGCCATTCAGAGTCTGAGCCGTGGTTACAGCCAATCAGATTACTTCAACAGCAGCCACGGAAACTCAAAGAGGGGGGGGGAAAAAAAATCTAAAAATATGTTGAGATGATGATTCTAGGGGATGTGAATCATGAATCATGGGTTCCTAAATCTACCTTGATTTCACATGGATCTTGATTGTTGGTACAAATTGAAGCATTTTCTCTTAAGCAGATTGAAATAAAGGTTTAGTGATTATGAAGCAAAGAGGAAGAAGCTGACCGAGGCCATTAGCCTATGATACACTGAAAAAGGAGTGTTACACTTAGGTCAACTGCAGAGTGGGAGAAAGAAAACACACCCACACATGCATACTGACATAGAGAAGGGATCCAACAAACCTTACCTAAAAGGGGCAAAAAAGGGACAAAAGAAGAACAAGAACAAAGTCAATACAGTGAAAAAAACGTAAAGAGGGGACAATGCTTTAACTTCAAATGTCAACAACTGTCTCTTCTGGCAAGGAGGACAGGAAAGAGGAGGAAGATTACCATGATTATCCAGCATACTTCAATCAGATGTGATGCTGCTGTGATTAGTATGGGAGCTTACTCACAAGTTGGAGAGGACAGCGGTCTCTAAGCAGGGCCACTAATTCCTACACAACAACTGGACACAATTTGCTGCAGTCTCATCTGCCCACAATGTAGGATGCTTACATAACCACGTGAGTTCTGCCAGAGGCACAAACAAGAGCACAGTCATCCCCTGCGATGTGTTCTCTCCTCCACACAAAGCTCATCTTATCACTTCAAATATATTGCTACTCGGCTCTTCAAGGCCGGATGGAAATAAACATGGATGGAATTTTTTTTCCTCTCTCTGCTGTGCTGTTGGCCTCAATGCACTTGTCAGCTTGCCCAGAACGAAACAGCTTCCAGGTCTAATCCGTTCACTTGCCCCAGTCATGCTGAAAATACCTTTGAGACGACACAAGAAACTAAGGCTATATATGTACATCAACAAAAAGTAGTTGGGCAGCAACAAGACAACAACCCCACTCAACCAGACAATAGGCTTCCCTGTAGTGTCTCGAGAAGATCTGTTACAATGTCAGTCTTCCTTCGATTTAAACAACTCCTACTTGTAAAAAAGAAAAGAAAAACAAAATCACTTTTTTTGGACTAATACCAACTTCTTCTGAGCAAACATTTAGGTAAATGTTTACCTGACAATAACAGGTTGTAGAACCAGCCAATAATGTCTCACAATATCAAACAATTAGTTCATTTAAGCAGCAAACTTCTCTGTGTTTTAATGTGGCAATATTTTGAGCTCATGTGGGATTTTTTTCTGACAGCTGCGTTTTTAATCGAACATTTAGAACAGATGTTGCTGGTGGACATTTTAGGGAGAATAAAAGTTGAAATTTTGCAACAAATTATGATGGATGGCTAAGACAAATGATTTGGAATAAAACCAGATGTAGTGGAGAGGGTGGATAAGATAAAAATAAAATAAAATAAAAAATAGACCCAATTAGGCATTAAGACGGGTGATTGGCATTTGGGTACGATGCCAAGCTGAATCCTTTTGAGGTAAATTTCTAAGATCAGTGATTATTTCTTAAAAAAAAACTGTTGCACTGTGGAAAAAATGGAAGATACTGAGAAATGGAAGTTAAACAACAAAACAAGGAAAGGCTTTGTGAAACATGCCAGGGTTTTGGATCACTGCTACTTATCCTTTAAACCTAGAAACACAGCAGGTTTGAGCTAATAATGTAGTATCAAATGGCCAAAACAAACCCACACATTCAAACATCCTAATCTTCAGCCCTTACTCTCGGAATGAGCATCAACTGGCTGCTAAGAACTACCCGGGGAAAGTTACCTTTTTTCTGAACAATTTTATGGAAACTTTGAATTTCAGAATTTACTTAGCATACAAATCTCAAAATTTACCCTATGATAGTGAAGGTCCTAATGTGCTGTGTCACATTAATACTAACAACATAAATTATTATTGGTTTTAGTTTTGTGCACTTTAACAGAAAGTTACCACTACAACCAGCTGGATTGCACACATTTGAGTGCCAGTGTGATACAGTCTCACTTTTAAGCATTTCAAATCTAATCTTCACTTATATCGCATTTATGGTTTATGTTGGACAAAGTGACTTTATTCTTCAAATACCTTTGTATGTGCTCTATATTATGCAATCCAAAATGACACTACCGCTCAAGTTTACATGGCAACAACATTAAATGTCTGTTAAAAATATCAACATCTAAGATGATGTCTTGTTTGGGGTTTCAGCAAAATATGTGAAAAAGATTTTTTTTTAAAAAGAAGAAAATCAGAAAATGAGAAAACTTTGAACTTTTATTCTTGTTAAACTGGACATCAACGTACCAGTTTACAATAAAATAAAATAAAAATCACCAAGGATTACTCTAACACTTTATCCACTACAAGACTCCATGAATCTTTTCCTCCATCTCCAAATTTAAGGGAACGGAAACTTGACAGCGACAAAAACAACTGGAATCATGTTTGTTTGCTTTGGCCACGATTTTTCCAATCCGGAATCGGGCAAAAGGAAGAGGTCAAAGAAAGGATGTGAAGAGAAAAATAAATCAGGGAGGGTGTCGTTTAAAACAACAACAAAAGATTTTAATGTGAGTAGAAAGAAAACAAAAGTAGATAGTGGCTCAGTGCCACCAGCAAACTGAGAACATGAGTGTGCTTCAGAGTGAATCCTTACCCTGCATGGCCTTGCCAAGTCCTTGCCCCAACTTCCATCCATGTTTCTGAAGCAGCCGGTGCCCGATGTTATCCTGGCAGAGAGAAGAGAGGAGAAAAAAACCAAAAATATTCCAATAATAAGAGGAGCTATACCCTGTGGGCATGGATGAAAACATCAAGACAAACAAAACACTCAAATCACACTATCATCATAAGCACAACCACCACCATCACCATTATCATTATTGTCATCACCTACAGCGTGTAACAATCAGTGTCCTCCAGCACGAGGAGTGTTAGGGCAGTTGGGGAGAGGGATAAAAAGGCTGGGAGACTTGAGTTGAAAGGCAAGATTGCCTCTATGTTAAGTAAATGCATGAGTCTCTGTGTGGTCTGCAACCTACAGGGTTTAATCCTACGTCATGAGTGTACTTTTAAAAAAAAAAGACGTTTTTCAGGCAAAAAGAAAAACAACTATCATTTATTATCAAGATAAACACATCAAATAACATCCACTATGTAAGAAGTTAGAAGGAGGAGGAGGAAGGAGAGGGCAATATATGTATCGCACGCATACATATATGACACACTACAGCGCAGGATCTTCGTACACAAAGAAAAGCAACACGGAACAGGTATGGAAATCTAGCAATAACAAAATGAAGACCAGAAACTCCAAGCTTGCTGTGATTCCGTAACCATGACAAGGGGAGCACCATGAGACATTCAGCTGTCACAAAAATAGAGCAAAAGAAACAGACAGAAGTGGAGCTTTTGGGCCTTGGATTACCATTACAAGGCCCAGAGTGGACTGATTATGCATGTGTGAAGGGCTCTGTGGGTGTGCAGATGAAAAGGACGACAGTGTACTTCGAACCCCGTTAGATATACCAAAATGACTGTTGAGCACGTTTTTGGACGCCTCCTGCATTTAGATCATGAATTGTCAGATTCCAACCATTTTCACACTAACAATGAGCAACAATTTGGAGATCTGCTGTAACCTTTACACAGTTTCACATTTCTGCTCAAGATTCCTATAATATGCATCAGCAATCTTGGTTGGATCAGACAACTGATAATGAGCAAAAAGAGATTGAGAGGCATTCAAAAACATGCACAAGAGCATTTTCTAGTAGACTATGGGGCCATTGAGCAAGTCACGTTATTTCACTAGTATTGGTCAGCGAGGTAACAAAACATAAAAGTGAAATGCAAGACCATCCCACCACTACACACTACAGTACATCCTCAAGCACATATAAACAAGAAACAATGACATTTCTTTATAAGCAGTGTTTTCTGTTGCGATTATAACTATTCCAAGCTTGTCTAACATTCACCAGAGTGCTGCATTCTATCCAAAAAATAAAAAATAAATAAAAAACATACAAACCAAACAGAAAGGATATTTATAATCACAAAGAGACTGACGTCGACTTTCACAAACAGAAAGTGAGGGGAAGGAATAAAACTAAAAAAAAATAAATAAAAAAAAAAGCATGCAGCTTTTTGTTAAATTGTTTTTAACAAAAAGGGTCGTCGGTGTTAGTAAGCGCACTGTGAGTGGTACACATACAGTGGGGCGGTTGAGGAGGGGGAGTAGAGGACAGGTGAACAAAACTCCAGCTGAGTTAGTATCGGATGGATCAGGCACAGTGAGGAAGGATGGCTCAACAATGCTTGATTAGGTCTCTTTGACAAGAGGTCAGGAAAATTGGCAGAACAGAGCAGGCTGAGCCAAGATGAAGAAGGTGGGTTTTCGGGTGATGGAAGTGAGCTGGGTTTGTAAGAGGTTAGAGCATGTGAAGGGAGTGGCGGCCTCAAACACACGGCACACATCGCATCTCTGTCCACAGTGGTGCAAGTGGAGGAAATTCGACTTAATCCTTCGTTTTAAATCACATATCGTCACCAGCGTTTGCTCTCCTTAATGTATTTCAAGGAGAAAGCTAAGGTTAGCTGTATTATTAGATTATAAAATGCCATATCATGATGACTAGAATAAAATCCATGTGACTGATTTGTGCCTTCTGCCATCTAGAAATGAGGGTGTCACTTCCTGTTGTCCTGTTATTTTGTCCTCCAATTCATGCTTTTCCAAACCCTGTGTACTCTGACTTAGATCTTTTCCTCCACAGGAAGAGATAAGAAAAAAAATTAGTGCTGGACACCACATGGCAGAGAGGAAACAACACATCTAACTTGGCACAACTTGTTAAAGTTTGGCAGTTTTCTATTCTTTCCCAGTTCTGAAAAGCCAAGTGAAGTTTCTGGGAAATATTATTCCCGTCATTTGTTCCGTGTCTCTTAATGATTTGCTACAGCGTCGACATGCAGCAACATTACGGATGCCAATATTTAATCGTTTGCAGAGTTGCATATGCTGCTTGAAAGGAAAAGAAAATTAAAATCCACTCAGAACTATGAACTGGGAAATGTCAGACAAATAACAGTCCAGTTAAATAATCTGAAATCTTGTGAATATCAAATCTTAAGCCTCATTTCAAATCATTTTTGGAGAATTTAGAAACAAATCAGGTAGAGCAGGCTGGAGGCAGCAACAGTGTGCACCTATTGACTGTAAACAGCTTAGGTCAAAATGAATTCTGTGGAGGTTGGTGGCCAGAGATGACGTGTACGCTGGGTGTTGGGACAGCAGATGAGTGCACCAAAAGAATAGACAGACGGATGAAAGCAACGACGGCGAGTCCAACAGCAGTGCAAGTGGAGTGAAGGCATTTCCATACGAACCTGGCTTTAAAATACTGGGCTGTCAAAAAAACAGTCACACGTGACACAACGTAAGAAACCGACCAAACGCTTTCAACTGCAATTCTGCTAGCTTCTCTAGGTCTTAAAAATACAAATCTCTCTCTGCCTTGAAACAAACATTATACTGTATACAAACAGAAAAGGCAGACATTTCAATAAATCCACCAACTGACTGTTAAAAACAGGAGAAAAGGAAAAAATAAACAAATGGTTAAAACAAAAAAAAAATTAAAAATCTACAAGGGGTGTTTTTTTTTTATATAAAAATGTGCAATGTGCCGTCATTGGCACAGTGCATGGCAAAAGATATGAATAAAAGGGAAGTGATATGCAGGGGACCCCACCTAGAGACCTCAGAGAATGTAGTTATTTAGTGGTTGCCGTTTTTTTTACTGGAAAAATATGTGCAATCATCCACCTTCAGGATCGAGAATCTTGGTTACATGTATTCATGCCTAAATCTATATAAATGTTTTACTTTAGAACAGTGTCTCTCAACCATTTTTTGGACCAGCGCCCCCCTAGCCTTTATCCAGGTCCCTCACCGCCCCCCGATAAAAAATTTGCAGGCTAATTTGCACTGACCATTATTTTATTATTAATATTACTATCGCTATTGTAGATGTTTTGATTTTTATGCTCGTTTCTGTATTTATCAAAAATAATTTCCCAAAGAACAAAAAGGTCATGGGAATATAAATTATTTTCACAGGTGTCTACGAAAAATTTAATGAACATTCAAGTTAAAATTGGTAGGCCTGGCAGCAGCCAATCAGAGTGGAAAAAATATTCTTATTTTGTGCCATTTTCTAGTTGTTCAATCTTGCACAAAATGACCAGATAAAAGATGTTCAACAATGCCAGTTTAAACTTTGAACTATTTGCAAAACGACTGAGCTCTGCAACATTAAAACATGGATAGAACTGTAACTACATTAATCATAGCTCTTCTTCTCTTCAGTGTTTGTCAGTTTCTGGTACTGCAGCTCTGTGCTGCCTTCAGGAGAATGGGACATCAGAGTATCATCCATAAAACTTCAGCCACATGGCATTTATTGTGCAAACCAGAGCTTTCAGTGGAAAAACAAAAGTTCCAGGTCCTTTTAATGCCATACAAATAAATATGAGACAGAAACATGGATTATATCTTTATATAGACCTGTCTATTAATTTATAGATTAATAGTTTTACTGGACAGAAATTACAAATCTGGTTCTTAATCAAATCCTAATGAGTTAAGTTGAAAGTGTCATGTAGTCACTGAACACCACCATGACAATAACACTGACATGAAAAATATTGAAGAAATAAATATATCAAATCTAATTAAAAACATAAATAAGTGATAAGTTCTTTACTGTTATGGTCTGTAAGATATATTTATTCTCAGTACTAGACGTGGTCTCAACAAACCCATGACATTTCAACAATATTATTTTTCCTTTTATGTGGAAATAGTGTCCGTTTATTCTTGCCATTCAGTCCTCTGTATTAATTATTGCTCGAAATGTCTTGCCATACCAGTTTATTCCTCTGTATTTACTTCAGTTTCTTAGTTTATTCTTGCATTTTGTTCTTAATTCATTTCCATTTAGTTTCATTTGATTAGTATTATCCTCTCTTGGTTTATTGCTATATCCACTTTAGTTTCTTTCCTGTTGCTAGATTTATTTTATCGTTTATTGACCATCAGTAATCTTCACTCATCACCTGCTGCGCCGCCTAATCGTCATGTCTTTCACATCGTGTTGATTTTTCACTGTTCAGCGTCAGATTTTCAGTTTTTATGCCATAATTCACATGTAGTTCGTCTCTCCGTTTTATGTCCTGCTTCTCCCCTTTCAGAGTTTTGCGCAATGTGCGCGTCTTTTTTTTTTTTTTTAAGCCCCTATAAGGTGCAGGGCGGTCGGGAAGCATATCGATGGGGAAAAGGCAACCTGACATAAACCTTTTAAAACAACGGAAACAATTTTTGCATTCTGATTACTGAAATTTAAAAGTGCTGTGTTGTTCTATCACCCCCATTTCATACCGGACCACTTACAGCACCGGTGTTAATGCTATAAAATGAACCCATGGAGGGATTTCTTTATTTAAATAGGTTCATTTTTCAGAGGGATACATAGTGAGGGTATCGTGATTTTAGCTACCAGTAGCAGGAGAACAGAGCTCCGCCAAGAAGCTAACAGAAGCTAACAAACACTGAATAGAAGAAGAGCTACCATCGATACAGTTGCAGCCAAGCATGATTTAATGTTACACAATACAGTTTTACCAAGTTGCTCAAAGTCTAAACTGGCATTGTTGTGCATTTAAGGTGTAAAGTTTACCTTCGACCAAACGCCCCCCAAAGGCATCCCAGCGCCCCCCTTTAGTAAAAATGTCCGACCGTGCCCCCTGCTGTCCCCTGAACGCCCCCTGGGGGGCGGTACCGCCCACGTTGAGAACCGCTACTTTAGAAACAGATCACACATATGTTATTCCCTAAAAGGCCCAGACAGAAGAGCAGCTGATTTTGGACAAGCTCTGCTCCTCTTAACTCCTTGCAGTCTCTTTAGTTCAGACATCTGAACATTCTGGTCAGTGTCAGATGTGACAGGTGAGACGAAGCAAAAAACAACCGTTTTGGAGTAACAAACTCAGCGAGTAAAACAGAAGGCCTGAGTGCCTTCTGTTTTACCAAGAAAAATAAAGTTTAAGATTCTACTATCAAATATGTTGAGAAAAAAAAACAAAAAAAACAAAAACTGAAATGTCTTAAAATAACTAATTTACATATAACAATTCAAAAACATACTTACCTTATAAATCTTAAGCCCCAATTTCAAAGATGGGACATACTTCAGACTATCGCAAATAATGTGATCAATCGTCTGTTTTGTTCATTTCTTAATTTCCCCCCCCACTTATTTAACATTCAAGCATTTGAGGTTAGAATTGGGTTTTTAGTCAACACCATTCAACAATCATAACTTTTGTTCACATGATTAAAGCCTGCACAAAAAGTAAGCATTAAAATGATGCCTTCTCCTGTGTGTGGTTTCATATTTAAGAATATAAGTATTTTTAAAAAGAGAAAGTATTTGGTTCAATACTTTCAACAATATCAAGCTCTACAAACTTAAAATGACTCATACAACTATGGTTTAAATAGCATATTGAGCCACAGTAACTACATGTATGCATTTAAAACATGTACAGTAACGTCTTGACTTGAATTTAGTTTCTCTGCAGGATTCACAGATGTTTCCTTCCTGTGAGTGTTCATGTTCTGTGGCTCTGAGGCTGCCCACTGCATATCGCTGTGGTACCGGGTCAAATAGGAGGGAGGAAGGTGGATAGTAGATTTAAGGGACTGGGGGGAGATAAGAGACAATAAGGAATGAGTCCGAGTTAAAAAATAAAAAATAAAAAAAAAACATCAACAACAACAACAACACAGAGTGTTGAAAGCACATAGTGCTTAATGCTACCAAGTTAACACATGCAATGCAAAACAGTGTTAGGAGAAAAATAGCAAAGACCAAAAGGGGTAAGACAGGAATTAAAAAAGATCCCAATAAAATACCACAGACCTCTAGCTGCCTATAATTCACACACAAATAATGGCAAAGGAGGGGTTCTGAAAAACTGGGCTGAAACACTTATGAACAGCTCTAAAGTTATGCATTAGTGGACTAAGAGCTTAAAAGTAAAGAGCTAAGCATTTCCATTCCTCTCTATTTTTTAAGTCAACTTAAAAAAAGTCATTTATCATTTACTATACCAATTCAAGCATCTCAGATTTTTTTTTAATCCATTTTTCATCCGATACTAAAGAGTGTCTTGTTTTAGAGCACCACAAAATTATAACAGGAAAGTTGATAGTGGTGATAAGGTGACACTTCACAGCTTCTGTTTTTTCCACAGATGTGTGAGGAGCTGCGTGGTGCTGCAGCCTGCTCCTCAGCCCCCCTCCACAAATAATAGCGCAGGAGCAAAACAGCTATGTAAAGCCAGGTGAGCAGGCGACCACTCTCTCTTACTTGTCCTCTTACTTCTCCACCACCCATATGGACAAAATACTGGTTTTGTTTAGGTTGGGACACCGTTTCATTCTGAAGCTCAGAGTTATGACAAACATGTTCAACTAAAAACAGATACAAGATAATGTGTAAATGAAATGGGAGTAGAATTTCATATTTGTACTGCAGTTCCTACTGATTATTAAATAAAAACTTGAGACAAAAGTTTGCAGAAATACCTGCTCACCTTGGCTAGCTATATTTAGCTATTCAAAGTTAACTTTTTAATTCGTCTTCAACAATAACAGTATTATAATCCAAAAAATAAATAAAAAATTAAACTTGACATCCAGGATTGCTGACCCTATCTGACTGCTTCACAAAGTGCATTAATAATCTTCAGAAAAAGTTTCCTGGTACTTTTGAGGACTTCTGAGTTTGGCCTGCTCACCACAATGCTTAAGACAGAAAGAATGGTGGAGAAAGTGAGGAAGACAGAAAAAGAGAGCTGCCTGCGCTATTATCAATATGCCTCTTCAGCATAAAATGCAGTCCCAGTTGCACAAGCACCATGCCAGCACAGAATGACAGAGGGTACTGTACACCGAATCACTGTGTAGAAGGGAGGGAGCAAGAGAGAGAGAGAGAGAGAGAATAAGATATCAGGTACGACAGTCATGAAACAGAAAGAGGAAAGCAGAGAAAGAAAGATAAAGAAGCGTTACAAAGGACCCTAAAGATAAGGAGTAAGGAAGCAGAGCGTGCAAATACAAACCGGGTCATTGCTGCTTAGCTAATAGGGGGCCAATTCGCTGCAGGAGAGAAATGTCGAACACCCCAAGTTGTGTACAATAAGATAACTGTCCTATAAATACAAATACTATACACTAACACGTACAGTCTAAAAGCTACAAAAACAAACACTCAGTCAAACACAAATGTACCCATTCACACCGTCTAATGTGCACCCTCTTTTATACAAAGAACATGGAATAAGCACTGCCTTGTTTTGCTAAATAATCATTCCTTAATGCAAAAAAGATGTTAAACATACAACTTTTCTTAGACTGAAATCTAATGTGGCTTCATTTCTGATAGCAGAATTTCCACATAAAAGTGCTGTGAAATATTCAAGTGGTTTTTTTTCCCCAAAAAATTACTTTGTTTTAAATTGATCAGCAGCTACAATGTTGAGATAACAGCTAATAAGACAGTGTTTCATCCACTTCATGCTTATAGGTTCATCTCAAGTTTCTCTGCTAAGATGACTAATGTGAGACTGTTACAAAGGAAAAAAAACAAAAAACTAATGGTTATCTGTGGGCTGCACATATAACAGGAAGATCTAGGATCTAAATCGTCTTTTTATATGTCAGAAGAAATGAAGTAGGTCGGGGTCATGAGAAGTGGGAGTGAATTAAAGGGTATTAATGGACACTGACGAGTGATTCTACAGGTTAGGTGGCAAGTGTGTTCAAGAAAACACTAGATGCATCTACACAGTATGGAGTAAAGGTGTGGTTCTTATTCTCTCCCTGGACCAATCATATCCACTCTCACAGCTGGTCCAATGGTGAGGGACGATGGATGCAACCTTACCGATTCGATAGGCTTGTCCAGGGACGCCTGCTCCAGCTCCAACTGGCCTTCTTCATACTGGTCAAAGTGATTCCCACCCTGAGAAATTGAAACACACATTTAACCTTAATAAAATAAAAATAAAAAATAACAGTTATCAGGTTTACTAAAGATAATTTATTGTTTGATGTACAACAAACTTTAGAGTATTTCATAAATATATGTCTTGTGATGCAATTTAAAAAAATCCAGTCAGTCACTGATCTCTGAGAACCGATCTGCGATTTTGGTTCTTGGCTGCTTTGTGTACAATCATACTGTCAAATGTTTCCATGTAATGCGTTTGTGTCTGGGATGTGACTTTGGGGTCTCGTCACTCATTAGCATAGATGTGGTCTACTTAGTTATCAGAAGGATGAAGGCAACTGCAGCTTCCTTTTGGAACTGAACTGGTTAAATGTCACGTCATCTGTTGGTTTATTGGATGGAGAGGACAGCTACAAAGTGTTTTTCTACCGTTTTAAAATCCCCCAGGGGTTGTAAATAGAAAGCTTCTGGAAATCGCATAATATATACAAATTGCGTGAAATTCTGTTTTTATTTCTTCCTTTGCAGTACTGGCACCGTACATTACCTTGCAGTTTCATCACCGACAGCTTATAGCATTGAAATATGCTTGGTCGCATTTCAATTATTTAGTGAAATTATTCATTAAAGTTTTTCTGCAAGGAGAAGATTCTCAAGTGGTGGGACTACAGTGGCTATTTGCAAATACATTCTCCAGCGACTCTGCAGTATCAGAAGTCTATATTGACATAAATGGTGCCGTTAAATCAGATTCAATCAAACACCACATGCACACAAGTAAAAGTTGGGATTATGAAAAGGTGAGATGCAGAGAAGACATGAATTGATTCATGAACAAGTCAATAACTTGCTTCCCTTCTCCCCCATATTTCCTTCTACATTTTACTTAGACCGCATAATGTGCTCTATGTAATGTCATATGCTCTCCACAAAAGCCTCATACTTGTTTCATAATCAATATGACTATGCAGTGCACATCTACTGCAAAGCTATGAACAGTGTTCGCTTTCCTCTACTGATCAGTACAAGAATAAATAAACATTTCTTGGTAAACATATGCTGCTAGAATCTTCTTGGGCTTCCATACCAACTAACAAAACGTAGGAACCGCCACCGCCATGAGGGAAAAAAAAAAATATCCTCTGACAGTCAACATCTGCAAGAATTATACATAGCTTAGCATTTTCTGCAGTACATGCTAAAACTGCAACACCCACTGGAAAAGCATAAAGTGGAAAAGCTCTTAGCTGGGTTGTGTAGCAGAGATTAGTTAAACCATCTGTGGGTATTTTCCAGATTGCGTTGCTTGGCACCAAGAATCAATCCATGAAGAAACTTTCTGAATGCCGAGCATATGAATGCATTCACTGCAGATCTCACACACAGAGCTTCTCTGTGCTGGGCCTGAGTGATCCTCAACAGAGTCATTCAGACCACACAGCAATTAGGCTCTCACTGACAAAATAGCTGAGAACACAGTTCTACGGCAAATGCAGTTAGGTGGAAAAACATCACCACAAAGTCACTTGAAAAGCAGGCAACTAAGAATTGAAAGTAAGACAAGTACACAACTCAAAACACAATTTTAATTACAAACAATTATATCAATTAAGCAAGACCTGAATCTAGCAGCATAAAAAATTTATTAAATTATAAATGTTATTTTGTATGGCCTGACTTAATAGCCATAAAATAAATAAATAAAAACATGTAAGAAAGGACATTATGTTTTGCTTTTGTATTGCAGACTGCCTGACAACAATTAAACAAGTAGCAAATAATTCCTACCTCCATAAGGATAATTAAAATCTTTATGAACATTTGATTAGGTGGATATACATTGCAATGAGACATAAGTGACTAAAAAAAAGGCTTAAAAAGAATGCAAATGTTTGATGAGAAAGCACCAACTCACAAGAAACACATGACAGTTTTACTGGCCCGAAATGTGTCTAGCTTTGGCTGGGTGTGGCCACAGATCTCAGATAAGACAGAAAAAGACAAACGGCTGAAACACAAGCCAGGGTGAAACAAAGTTACTCAGCTGTTCTTGCATTTTTTATTTTTATTTTTTTTGCATTGCAACAAGATGCCCAAGGAATGTTACAAAAACTCGGTTATTGAGCTTGTGGAGATATTGGTACACATTAAAATAACATTAATTTTTTTTAAAAAGCACACCATATCTGGGTTAAGCCTATTTTGTTTTCAGCTAAATTATCGTTTTTGCATTTAAAAAAAAGTGAAGCTGATCGAGTTTCCTCAATAAGATTTAGGTAATCTGCCGATTGGTTGCAGTTTCACTCATATTAAGCAAAAACAGCAGACGATGCTTGAAATTCATTGTTATGCAGGTATAGAACTTGCTATTTAAACCCCTTAAAGTACAAGCTAGTGGTAATTTAAAACGACTATACCAAAAGATTACAAGTATGAGAATAATATAACTCTTTAAACATGCACCGTTTACTTTTTGGTTGTCAAAAGGGAACAGCAAGCTCTAGTATAGCTTTATGTTAGCAAAGCTCGCATCGTTAGCATTTTTTTCGATAAACAACCAGCATACCCAAGGTCACTAATAAGCAGGTACATATTCTATATCCATTTTTCCTGGTGAGTGGTTTAAATGGTTCAAATAATAGGAAAGTGACGTGAATAAAACTGTACGTTGGTGACAGGAATAAAGCTCGGAGACGTTTGGAAAACTGATGTCAAAAGAGCCGCAGTGGACTAGCGTTAGCTAAACTAGCTTGCAGTGCTAGCAAGCACCGAATACGCCGAAATGCGCGCAGCTGGTTGTAAAAGACTGGATGTTTTTATATCCTTTAAGACCTATCCCATGTTCTAAAATACTCCACCATGCAAAATCCGTTAAAAGTCTCTGGTCTTTTGATGTGCATTACCTGGAAATCACGCTCTTCGTTGAACCTAGAAAATCTGTCGGCCATTTTCTGAACGCAGCTGCAGTTTCTCCTGGTGGTGAGCAAACGATTCACACTGCGGAGGATTTATGTCTCACTTCTGCCCGCTACAACATTTCCCTGTCACACAGAGGAAACACGGTCACAATATCTATACTGACTGTTGGATTATGGTCGTTTTTAGGTCCTGTAAACAGATGCTGAACAACGTAATTGACTCGTGAATAGACTTGATAATATAAAAACAGAAAAGGGATAGGTTTGGCTATCCAGTGAACAAAAACATAACAATTGCATCGAAAGACGTCCAATATGGACTGATCGCATCGGCTTTTATTACTTGTATCTGAAATATTGAGTATGATCAGAATTGAAGAGTACCCAAAAATTGTACTCAAGTATAGTAACACTACTTCAATATACTTTTACTGAAGTAAAAAGTAGCCAATCAGAAATAATAATAATAATAATAATAATAATAATAATAATAATAATAATAATAATAATAATAATTCTTAAGACTACTTGAGTACTGAGCAGAACGTCAGGTATAATATTTCAAAATCATCATCATATCTGTAATTTACTTACATTCCAGATGCTATGAATGTACTGAACACATACATCTTAACTCGGTCTCAAATCAAATAAATATAAATCATCTGTAATTGGTACTTGACAGATTTCATAACAAAGTAAATGTAGGCTCAGCTCCCAGTAACTAGCACGAGAGAATTATTGTCAACTGAAAATATCACACTTTACTTATTACAATAATAATAAGACAGCTGTGTAGTCTACATTTCAAAAAACAATAGTGGTATGTTTGCCCACATAGCTCACTAACCAGATTGTCAACACTTGACCATCCCTCCGTTTAGCCTTCTTCTGTAAATGACAAAACCAAGCAAGCATGAGACAGAGGCAGTTTGAAATCTACAGATGTGATGGTTTAATGTCAGTCCCAGGGATGTCTGTAAATTTGCCGATTAATATAAACACAAATTGTTTTTAACACAATTCTTTCAATCGGATTCCTGAAGCTTAGCAAAATCAATCGTAATCATGAGTCCATACATGCGTCTACATAATGCCTCCATCTTGTGTCAAATCAATGCTATTACATATAATAGTTTTCTTTCTTTATTTTCTCTATATTTATTTATTTATTTATTTATTTATTTATTTATTTATTTATTTATTGTCATTGTAGCACCTAGACAGTCATTGATTGCAAAAAGATAGTTAAAACAATCAACTCTAAATGCAATACGTATTATATTGACACTTTGAGACGAGGAGTTTGTTCTGAAAATGGATTAACCTGCCATGCATTCACATTGGGAGTAAAAGGTACAGGAATCATTAAGAATGCTTGCAGGTTTTAAAAAACTTCCCAGATAATAGAAACTTATTGAAAGATCCGTTGACTGTTTTCCTTTACTGAATCATTGGAACATAAAATGATATGAAATGTTTTGATATAGGGCTGCACAGTGGCGCAGTTGGTAGAGCTGTTGCCTTGCAGCAAGAAGGTTCTGGGTTCGATTCCCGGCCCCGGTCTTTCTGCATGGAGTTTGCATGTTCTCCCTGTGCATGCATGGGTTCTCTCCAGGTACTCTGGTTTCCTCCCACAGTCCAAAAACATGACTGTCAGGTTAATTGGTCTCTCCAAATTGCCCCTAGGTGTGAGTGTGTGTGTGCATGGTTGTGTGTCTTGTCTGTCTCTGTGTTGCCCTGTGACAGACTGGCGACCTGTCCAGGGTGACCCCGCCTCTCGCCCAGAACGTTAGCTGGAGATAGGCACAAGCAACCCTCCTGACCCCACTAAGGGACAAGGATGTAAGAAAATGGATGGATGGATGTTTTGATATATTTTCATAGCAAACAATGTATAAACAAAACTCCCTATTTTTAAACACTAACTAACTGCTGAGTCTATATGCAAAAAGCATTTGCCTTGGTAGTCCTGCTGTTCACACCCAACAGTCAGTTTCTGGCCAGATATTTACATTGTTGTCATGGGTTTGCAGAGAGTTTGACATGGAAAGGAGATGTGCCAGCGAGTCCATGATTTCTGACACCCTCACATCAAGCTGTAGTATTAGTGCTGTTTTACTTCTAACTGAAAACATTATACATTTACTGACTTGGACGTTTTATACAGTTTGGCACTTAATGCATGCTAGTAAAGATGGCAGTAACAAAAGGCAAGGGAAAGCAAGTGCACTTGTATAGTACCATTCATGTACAGGGTAATTTATTGTCCTTTACAGGAAGAACAAAGGAAAAGAGATTAGAAAAAACACGTTAGATGAGATAAAAACTAAGTCTTGCATTAAATTCTAAAAAACAATGTACTCACATAAAAGAAGGAAACATTTCTGGTCTTTAGGCTCACTGAGTTTAATTCAGATTTGCTTTCTTATCCAGATATTCTGATTCATCCACTGATAGATATTTTCACAACACTTGACGATTGTAGTGGATTATGCTCACATATATATATAGACATATAGTTGATTTTGATGCAATCCACAATCTGAACAAGTAGGATAAAGCAGAAAATGACCAAAGATGAATAGATGTTAGGAGGATGTTCAGTTACTTGAATATTACATTTTATTAAAAAAAAAAAAAACTACAAAGTTAGGATTTTAACAAATACGAACAGCTGAACTTTCTATTCTGATGTCCACAGAGCATAGGTTGAGGGTTCATAAGTGTAAAAACTTCAAAATCAATCAAACTGCCATGCAAAATATTTTGCCTCATACTAAACAGAATTTTTTTTTTGTATTTCCCAGGATGGTTTTCATACTAAATGAGCAATATTGCTTTAGATGTATTTCTCAAATTGATGGACTCTGTCATATCTTCAATACAACTGTAAGTCAAAGAATTAGAAGAGTTTTTCTATTACTGAGTCAGTCCCTTATATTTAATTTTTTTTATTCTGACACAAGGAATAATTGGATTTAATGGCGGTATACGGGTAGCTCTGTTCGAGTAAATAAAGTCTAATTTAACGAGGATATGGACTCAGTCTTGCATGTAGATAAAAATAAATAGAATGCCCTCAAATTCATACACATTATTTGAAAAATTAATTCAAACTGTTTCTTTCTGTTCCTTCTTTAAAAAAAAAAAAAAGTTCGCATTTATTAAACGAGAGAAATAAAAGCAAGTTTGTTTGTATTTTGGTAAAAGATCAACTCTCAATTGTTGATCTGAAGGACCATTTTCATCTGACGGCTTCACAAACTCGACTTCTGCTTGAAGCTGCCAAAATTTATATGGTGCCTAAAACAGGTACAGAGGCTCTACTTTCAAATTAAAAGATTAAATGTCAGTTAGAAAAACATGAACGAGTATTATCAATCCACAAACCAAAAAGAAAAACACTTAACTAACGGATTTTTCAAATATCAGAGAAATTAATTTGGTAACGATGAATTTAAAGCTACTAAATGCAAATTAGGAAATATTGACACTTTAACTTTGAAAATCCAAGAGGAAGCTATTTTTTTTCAAAGCGAGAGCTGTATGCGGAGGATTCCATAAGGCCGACGCCTTTAACGTTGGTAACGGTGAGTTGATTAAGTATTTTATTCTTTTACAGTTCAGTAACTTACACGCGTTATCATCTCTCCAACTTTTGTTTTTATTGTTGTCCTATGTTGGCACTGTGTTGTTTTTCTAATACGTGACTTTACGACAAATAACTTAAACTACAGTGGCTAAAGATGTTTTGTAAAATGGCGGAAAGACGGGTAGAAGGAAGTTATGGTTTTCAATATACGTGCACGGCATGCATAAACGATATCTCCCAAATAAATGTATCATTTTTGTTAAATGCTCAAGCTTTTAACGTTATATTAGTATGATGAAAGATGTCGCTGTTTAAGCTCCATAACGTTTGGGTGAGCAGTTTTGATAGCCTCACGCCCATCAAGCGGATGTTTCTGATTAAACAGCTGCTGTCCTGCTTCCAGAGCTGCGCGCAGTTTTGTTGAAGTTTTCAATTCTGACGACAATAATATAGATTGAAAGCATTAGAAGTGCTGTAGAAAATGATGAATTTATAAATGTTGATATTGTGAATAAAGGAAGGTTATTTTGAAATATTTGAAATCCTTTATATTGCTTTTTTCACGTATGCTGTATTAGCTAAATAGTTCACGTTAAACTAAATATACGTACATATTTTCTTTCAACGATAATGACATATGCCTAACTTCAAATGTCACGTTTATTTTTTTGAGGTATTCTTTTTCATTATTCTTGCTGTTTTCAAATTTTTATATATATTTCCAAGTATTTTTTAAATATAAATGATCATTCCTAAACCTGCATTCTTCCAGAGTTCATGAGTCCCACAACTTTACTGTGGTTCTAAATAAAGCCTTATACAGTTGCACATAAATTCTTTTTTTATCATGATTTAAAGAAAACAACTCAATCTTATTTGTACAACTGTGGATTATTGCTGTATTATTTTAGTTTGTTTAGTTGAAATAAAAAAGTAGTCTGCAAATACAAACTTGTAATTACATAGCTTCAGATTGTAGGAATCCTTCACCCTGTGATTAGAAGTGTTGTAATAGAACAAGATGATTGCTTTAAAATGGCAGATACAGGTAACTGTAATTAATACATTTTATGAAAAAATGTATGTATTTTTACATTTTTGTTAACACTGTAATGACAGTATGGTATGAAGAAAATGGAGGTCCTCTGCCTTCTCCTAGTGCTAATTAGAAAGAACAAGTCAGAGCCAGGAGGTGGGTCTGAGTGCTGTCAATCACTTTCTGCCCCTTACTCTCTGTTATGCTCAGGCTAGTGAGCATGGCAACCACTAACGGTGGATAAATGGTTTTCCTGTACCATACATTTTTTTTTCTCTTCCATAAGCACATTGAGCAACATGTACATGAGGTTGATTGACAGTGCTAAATCTTTATAAGAAGCACTTGGGTTACTTTAGATACAAATGTGGTGGTAAGAAAAGGAAAGAGAAAAACATTCAAGAACTTCCAAATGTGATGAAATAGAAAAGGAAATCGAAAACGGTAAGGACAAAGCAAACAGAGAAGTGATTTACAGAGTATTAGCTGGTTGGTGATAATGTTACGGCTTCTAGCATGCATTTTGACTCTTATGTTGTCACTTTGCAATTTCCATATAAAATCTTTAAAGATCTGCCAGAATCAGATCATAATTTTATGAAACGGCAATGTCAAGAAACTTTAGAAGTTTTCTATATTGCTGAATTGTTTCTTATCAGCGCATCATGCAACTCAAAATCTTTTTTTTTTCTTAGTATGTGGCGTGCAGCCGAGCCTAGCGGTATTGTGAATTTCCTGTGTGCTGTAGTGGTTTTGAAGTGAGTAAGTTGTTTTGCTGCTTAAAAGGAAAGAAAGTGAGATTGTGTCAGAGAGATAAAAGCATACAGCTCATATGCTCACTCCAAATTTTAGATGTTGCTGACAATTTCCTGAAACGGACATGTAGAATTAAAGTCAAGTATATCAATGTAATGTAATGTTTTTTTTTTGTTTGTTTGTTTTTTTTTTCCCAGAATAGAAAGTTTATTTTTTATTTACGCATAATGCAAAATGTATGGTGGTGAGGCATGACAAGTCGCAGATTCAGTAACTGCAACTTTAGGTTACGTGAAAGGTCAAAAATCTCTTCACATTTCAGGATGTCAACGATGAGTCAGAAACTCATCCCGACTCATGAGTCAGATGCAGATGTGACATTTATACAGTGCTCTGTGTTTACTTAGCAAACAACTTGTTTGTCCCAACTCTGCTTTTTGTTCAAACTTAGTATTTTTACTTTGCAATTGTAATGTGCATGCTTATTTTCTGTTATTTTAAAATCTTATATAATAGCCACTATGAATAGACGAAAGCTGGCATTCTGTTTATGCCACAGTTAATTCTTCACCAGAGCTGTTATCAAACGTGTCGTCCTGTAATCCTTTGTAGTTGGAGGATAGATGGAGCTGTATTGGAGTAACTAGCAGAAGGAGGGGGAATATGGGGAACTGGAGAGCATTTCCCATAAGTCATGTTGGCCAGCTCCTCCCATATTTGGCTGGCTGCCAGCATCAAACAGAGCTGGGCAGGAGACGCAGCAAAGGCTGAGCTTTGAGAAGACCATGAAGGATAAGAAAGGCAAACAAAGCAGTTAGTTAATGCCGTTGAGGTTATGCTGAGCGGATACCAGAGAGAGGTTGGTAGCACTCTGCTTCGTGCATACTGAAAGGAGTTGTTTTTGTAGTTGTGTTTATTACTTCTTTTTTTTTTTTTTTTTTTCAATTTCCTTTCTGTGTCACCGGGGTGTGGTGGTGCAGCGATGGTATACGGAAGTAGCATTTTAACCGCATTGTTCTAAAAGATTTTGCAGTGCATGAAGTCGCAGCAAAGGTAATACTCAAAATTTAGTCACTGAATTGAAGTTGGGCTTCAAAGTTTTGTTGGGATGTTGGGTAGTTTAGTTGTAGGTATGTGTTTGTGTTTGTGCTGTTTAAGGTGTCCTGATGAAATTCTAAAAATAACAAATGCATAGGTGGTTCTGTTTGTTTGAATCAAGATTTTAGTGTTAATCCTTTTGATCAGGGAATGCTATGATGCAACAAGCTGCAACTGTGCCTCCTCAACTCATTTTCAGCAGGGCTCTGATGAACATCCTTGGTTCAAATGTATGTTTTACATTCCTACACATTCAGCATAAAACTTTGTTGGTAATTTATCTTTTTTATCTTTGCTGTGTCTTACCTAACATGCTTCGTTTGACTGAAAATGAGCGCTTGGTTTTAATGAAACTGTTGCAACTGTCAAAACAAGGCCAGGGTTTAGTTTCCTGTATTGTCTACCCACTGCAGAGTTTCAGTTTAACTTGATTTTCAAGTCAAGCTTTTTTTTTTCTTTTTTTTCTTTTGAGCTTGGACTCCACAGTCCAATATGTTAACCTTTAGAAGAGCTATAAAACTGTTTGCCCAGTTGCTGACGTGAGACACCTCTGCTCTTTTGTCTCAACGGTTTTATGAGATTTTCTGCTTCATTGCAGCTGCTGGTTCATTAACGAAGTTGTTTTTGTTCTAAAACCAAATGGTAAGAGCTGATAAAACCAGTTAATTGGTAGAATTAAAAATATATTTATTTGATTGCTCCTTTTTTCCCCTCTTTTTATTAAATTTCCATAAGACTGACCTCTAATAAAAACCTTTCTAAAACATTTCAAAGACATTGGTATTTGTATTGGAATTACACATTGATGGTGGCAGAAAGCATGTGATAGTATAGAAATACTGCAAATCCATTTTGTGGCACTGAGATCAGAAGTCACTTTTTGTATGAAAAACTATTTCCAGTCCAATTTACAATAATTAAAGCATTACATTTGTCAAACTGCAAACTAAATGTGTTTTTAGAAGAGTTCCCTCCATAAAATAAACCTTACGTTATCAAAAAGGTCTAAACAAAATAATGAGCGTACAGTGTATTAATCTATCTTTACATTTTAAGAAGTTTATTTAACTGTCCAAAACTAATGTGACTTATTGCTCTCTCTTTCCAGATCTATCAGATGAAATGGCGGTGAGGCAGAGGCTTTTCAATTCAACTGCTCCATTCTCTGGTTCCCCCAAACCCGAGCTGAAGGGGTCCTATCCGCCCAGCTCCTGCAAGGAGCAGGAGGCGGAAGAGGAGGAAGATGATGGGAAGGATAACAAACTGAGCTACACGCAAGAAACAGGATGGATTCCAAGTCCACAGATGAAAAAAGTCCTGACACATGGAACTGCCGAGCAAGTGGGAGAAATGCCAATAAAGACCTCTACCATCATTGCTCAAGCTGAATGTAAATATTTTTTACTTATTTACTAGGAAATAATGTTTCTACTGACTCAGCAATATTTAACACCAATATGTCTTTTAGGTGAAACTCAGGATTCCCAGGAATTCAGTCCCTCTTGTTCTGAAAGATATGTCGCCTTCCCAAATTGTTTGACCAGGTATCTCATTAAGTTTCACGGCTCAGTTATCCTCTTGCATTTATTGATGTACTGAAATTAATGAAAACGTCCCAAATTTGCTTAGCCTTTCCTCAGAACACAACCATGTAGCACGCCCAACTTCAGCCTTGTTCCAAAAGCCACATGTCACGCAGGAAAAGAGCCAAAGAAGGCAAAAGAGCAAAGGAAAGAGAAGAAAGCAGGGGAAAGGGAAGGAGAAGCAGCGACGGAGACATCGAACGCTCTCCGGAGTCCCTGAACAAGAGAGTGGCTTGATCCAGGTGAGATGTTTGTCTGTTTTTATTCAGACACTTCTTTATTAGCATAGCACTTCCTGATATCATCTGGATTTAGAGTGTATCAAAATAAGATGCTCTACCAGCAGTGTTTTCTGATCATCATAACCTTTAATTAGGTCTTATTTAAAGAAAACAAGAATTCATTATAATCTAGCGTTGATTGTATAATCTAGATATGGAAACACTTTGCACGTTTTATGTTACTGAATAGGTTCAGTAGGTTTACACTTCCTGCCCTCAGTAGGAATGTTACCAAGCTTGTACAATTTTTTTAAGACTTGGTTGTTTGTATGCTTTATTTTGTACACTGGAAGGGATTTGAAAGGATGAATTGTCTCATTTTCTGGAAGTCATAATTTCAGCCTTTTAATATCCTTTTCCATAAAGCTTCCCAAATGAAATCCTGAACGTTGCCTCGCATGTCCTTGAATTTTCAGCCTCTAGGCAATGTAAACATTATTATGTGACCAACTATTATTTTTTTGGCTATCTTCTGTAGGAGGAGTTCTCTGGAGGACTAAGCAGCTTTAGCACATCTCGCTGTAGCAGCGTTGAAAGCCTTGTGGAGCAAGAGTATGGCGATCTTTTCTACAATAGACAGATCTACCTGACTGGCTCAAGCTGCGCTCCTCTGAACTGGCCTCACCCAGACTTTAACCTCTCCAGCTTCCCGGCGGATGAGCAGAACATCAGCTCAGGCTCCTTCAGCAGTGTGGGAGACTGCTCTCTCGCCCTCGCGGGTCTCCGAGACGTAGTCAGCCTGGCAGACCCTTGCTACGCGGGGCCATTTTTCAAAGATGTGGAGAGCGAAGCTAGGGAGAATGAAGATGAGCTTTCAGCAGCTGATTCAGAGTGCAATGAAGGACTCATCTTCAACAGTGATGTATGTTTTGTTCTTTTACATGTTTCAGAAGTTGTCCAAGTAAAATTAATGCGTCTTTTTCTTTAAAGAAAATCCAACCTGTGGACTTTGAATATAAGGAGGGGAGGGAGTACATCCTCTCACATTTTATCAAAGAAGGTTCCTACGGCGAGGTTCACAGTGCTCAGGATGTCAACACAGGACACAGATTTGCTGCCAAAAAGGTGAACTACCTTTTTTTTTTTTTTTGCCAACATTTTTGTCCCCACTGTCTGATTTTAAACACTGAAATGTAGGACTTCATTTTGTATCTCCATATTGTTTTAACACAGATTGCCCTGAAGAAATTCAGCAGTGAGGAGGTGGGTGCGTGGAGTACCCTCCGATCTCCTCGTATCACTGAGCTCTTTGGAGTAGTCAGAGAGGGACCAAATGTTGTCCTTTTAATGGAGGAAAAATCAGGTAAACAAGCTCTGCTTTTTTCTTTTCTTTTTTTCATTTTTACAAAACGCATTTTGTTGAGACTAAAGTAGAGACAGTTGGAGTTCAACTGTACTCAAATAGTATATCATTTGTATCAGGTTGTATAAGGTGAGGATTTTGCAAATGATCGTTAACGCTCCTTCAGCTCCTGCTTTTCAAACTCATAAATCTTTATTAGAAAACTTTAAACTTTATAATCTAGCTTTTACACAAGATTTTACACAAGATTTTATCTGTTATGTCCAGGCTCCCTGGGTCAGCTGATAATGAAGCGTGGCCGACTGCCAGAGGATTTAAGTCTTCACTACCAGTCTCAGGTTTTAGCAGCCCTGGAATACCTAATAAAGAAGAAAGTGGCACATTTGGATATTAAAGGTGTGTATTTGAACAAGTTTGATCTGAATTATCCTAAAGCTAAAATGTTAATGCTTAATGAACTTAAACTCTTAATTAACTTAAACACCATCTTTATTTTATGTACTCTTTAAATCAGATGATTAATATTGTTGTGTTAACAATGTAATTTGAACACTCTTCATAGTATGTAGTGGAAAATATATAGAGAAAGTAAGAAACATTTTGGCTTAGTTTTCCTCTGAAGAATTTGTGTCTTTGTTTAGTTGTTGTGTGGAACATGAGTGTCATAGTTACAGTCTAGATTTGATCTTGAGGCACCTGTGTGCTGCTGACGGGCTGGGAATTTCCCACAGCGTGAGTCACAGCCACTCTTCAGTAATGGCGCATGTGCAGACAAGAACTAAGCAGAAGAGGCATGGGGGGATGGGTGGAGGAGCAGGAAGCAGTCAGCGAGACAAGTTGGGTAAAAAAAAAAGTACAAGTATCGAAAGCGAGACAAGGAGAGAAGGAACAGTGCAAGTATAGAAAGAAGGTCGAATAAAAGGAGGAAACAGACAAACAGAAGGAGAACTCTAAAGGAGGAAGTGCAACAAACGAAGCACAGCAGAACATCAGAGAAAAGGAACATGTTTTATTTTGAAGCTTAGGCGCCACCTGGTGTTCAGGATACTTTAAAAGAAATAACAGCAATTGCAGTCTCAATATTGATTCCACGTTTAAGAGCTGATTTCAGATTTTGCCCTGCCGACTGTTTCATGTCCCTTCAGAGGCTGTAGTTTGAACTATTTGATCCAAAACAAAGATTAATATCTCTGCTTGGTTCTCACAGCTGAGAATGTGTTGCTGTCAGAAGATGGGAGAGACACTTTCCTGTGTGACTTTGGACATGCAGAGAAACTCGACAACCAGGGCCAGAGCCTCAGTACGTCAAGAGGTAAACATGGTGAAGCTTTAGCTAACCAGTTTTGTGATGTGTAACTCATCCAGTCGTGTGTATTTACTGTTTTTCTTCTTTAAATCAGATCTGAAGGGAACAGAGACCCACATGGCCCCTGAGATTGTAAAAGGAGAACCCCGTGGAGCCAAAGCAGATGTGTGGAGCAGCTGCTGCATGTTGCTCCACATGCTGAACGGGTGTCAGCCATGGACAAGATACTACACCTGTAGACTCTACCTGAAGGTCCTGCTCACAGTCTCACAGACCGTAACGCTATTTACCTGGTTATTCATATCAAAGTTTTAACGAAATTCTCCTTTTCTAATGTACACAGATTGCAAATGAACCTCCGCCGGTCGGAGAGATCCCACCTGACTGCAGCCCTCTCACGGCTGAAGTTTTAAAGGCTGGACTCCAGAAGGATCCAGTCAAGAGATCATCAGCTTCTCAGCTCAAAGAAAAAACCGATAGAGCTCTGAAAGAAGGTGAAGTGATTATTTAGTGTATTTTATTTCCTGCTAGCTGTGTTTAAGCCATTTAGGTGACACTAGTGTGCTGCTGTGGTCAAAAATCCTACTGATAGGAATCCAATAACCTTATAGTTTATTAGATCCCTTTGTTTGCAAATAAACATAACTGTTGGAGCTCTTAAATGCCCTACTTAAGCACTTGAGAGCTACTATCCCTCAAATTTTAGATGCATCCTTTCTCTTACACACATGAATTAAATGAATGCTCATTACCACATCTTTTCGGTGCTGAGCCATATGATTCAGGTGTTGGAGAAGTGACGCTTCCAAAAGTCAAGACTGGAGTTGGACGCTACTGGAATAAAAGCTTTCATCAGTCCTGATTAGTCTGCACATTGCCATTCTTAGCCACCTCAACAGTGTTTTCCAGGATGTTTGGAACTTAGGAGAATAAAACCAAACTAAATTAGTTTATTACTCCTATTTAGTACATGTGTCATGATTTAAGCTTATATCTAATCTCCAAATAGGTAATCGGAGAGTTTACTAAGTGATGTAATCGTTTTTTTCACTGCAGTTGGAGGATTAACCAGTTCAGTCCAGGGACCCTACACAGAGCCTCTATATGTTCCAAACAAACCTCCTGATGACCTGTGCCCCGTTTATAGCAGTGGTGAGTTTGAGGATGAGGAGGAACACAAGAAGTCTGCAGATAAAATAGTAACAGACCCAAGAACAAAAAACAAAGCTGCTGAGAAAGACTTGGAGACCAGCTTCAATGAGCCAAAACGGGAGTCATGGAATGCTCCGCAGATGCTCGTCTCTGAGCCAAACTTCAAGAGAAACAACAAGATCACCACTGTGCCTGAACTTGAGCTCCGCAAATTGGAGCGAGGTGAGTTTTTATCCAGTGATATGGTTGTTGTCGTGTCTGATTCCATGTCTAATCTCTGCTCCTGCTCTTCGCTTGTCTTGTTTTCAGACTTCTACCTGAGCAGTCTGTCCCAGCTTCCTTCTGCTGAGATGCAGGAGCAGCTCCTGTCTTGTATTAACAGTGACCATTACTGCAACTGGGAACTATGGGACAAGAAGGTAATTGAAATTAGAGAAACCCACATTTTTCAAATTTAACATCAGAGTTAATAAAATAAAAATAATGTTAGTAATGTCTTGTGTGTACTTTTAAAACCTCTAAGCAGCCATGAAAATGTGATTTACTCTCAGTTCAACTTTAATAAATAGTAACGTCTGAAGGAAAAGCCTTAATGTAGCCATTAAAGACACTTAGAAACGAATAGTGTTACATTTTATAGGTTTCAACTATCTGTTTAACTGAATGACTTTTATTCCTCACAGGACTCTGGTCGCTGGTCCCTGAACCCCGGAGATGAATACAGCTCCGGTTTCTTCTCCTACAACAGCCAACCAGATGTACAGGTCTTCAGTTTAGATTTGCTTGGTCAAACACCACCTTGCTGTTTTGAAGGTGAGCTAAAGCCCAGAAATATCTCTCCTTCCTCCAAGTCATCCTGTAGGACAAAAGGAAACATGTCTGCGTTTTGTTTTTGGCGCAGGGGTGGATGTCTGCATCAGAGACTTCAGCCGGGAAAAAATTCAGATCAGAGAGAAACGTCGGGTGAAAGTTGGCCACATCGCCACTGGCATCAGTGATCAGGTTAGGCTGGGCAGCTCTCACACACTTCAGTGTGTCAAAAAGTGAAAGAAAGTGCTAAATATTTGTTTCTGTTCTAGATTTCAGAGCGGGTGTTCACCCTGGAGATGCAGAACGGCCAGCAGATCAGTCACGACGAGGAGGTGCTGGAGTCTGGTCTTGAACTCCGCTGTGTTTCTGCTCCAGACTTCAGCTCCGCTTGGAGGTGGAGGATCAAGGACGGAGTGTTGGAGACGAGCAAGAATCCTCATCTCTGTTCTACCACTGAAATGCAGCTGATTCACTCTGTCTTGAACTGATTTGATTTTCACCATCCAATGCTGTTTTAATCAGTGCTTTAAAAATAGTGAATGTTTTAACAAAATGTCTGATGTTTCAATTGCTTTTATTGGTGCATTGTTGTTTTGTAGCATTGTGTCTTATGATGTTTACATTTTGCTTTTTGTTACATGTACTTGGAGGCAACAAACGCGCCTAATTATGTACAACGTGTCAACATTTGTTTTCATTTTTAAAGCCAGCTTCTGGCTCCATCCCCTTGGGTATTAAGTCTGTTCAATTTTATTGTTTACAATGAAAAATCTGTTCAACATTTTGTGAAAGCGTAGGCACTTAATTAGTGTAAAAAGACAAACATGCTTTTAAAATATGTATTATTTTTTGTTGTTTTTCTGAAAAATTAGAACTGTCAGAGCTGTTTTATCTTCTTAATTGTCAATTATGACCTTCACGTGTTAAAATGTTTGTCGTTCATTCCAGAAAGTCAAACTCATTCATTTCACACTGTGAAATATTTCAAGCCTTCATTTCTTACTTTGGTAATTATGGTTTACTGAATAATAAAAATCCCAAATTCTATGTTGGAATATTTGAGTATTATATAAGATCAATAAAAGGATGTCTTAAAATAAATGTTTTCCATTTCTATACGCTTAAATACTTGGTTAGGACTCTTTGCATGAATTACTTCATCGATGTAGCGTGGCATGTTGCTTTGAATCATTGGGTGTGGCGTCTCGTATTCCTTTTGAAAATGTTGGCCATGTGTTTTCGTACTCATTTGCTATGTCACAGGCTTATCTTAAATAAGAGTAATCAAGTGTGAATAAAATATTAACCAAAATGCTGCCACCTTTCCCAAAAGCGGAAAATATATTTTAATTCAGCTGAACATGAGCCATTGCATTTCTTTTTGCCAAGATTTCATTTTGGGCTCAAAATCAATTTTAATCTGTACCACCAGATGGCAGCACTTTTCACCATTTAAAAAAATAAAATTCTTGAAGACTGAATCACTATGGTATGGAAGCCCATTTCCGCCTTTGTGTTAAAAAAAATCTCATTATGAATCACTATATTGACATACTATCTTATTTGAGACAGAGCTGCTGGGAGAGTACCATTTGTAGTTTTTTTGTCCAACTGAAATAAAGATTGGTAGCCATACTTGGTTAAATCACACAAAATATAGATTATAGTTTATTATAAACATTTCAGGTAGAAGTAGTTGTAACATACTGACATGTTCAAAGATGGAAAACATGTTTTTCAGAAAGTTTTGGGAGGTGGACATTGTTTTGTTCTTGGGGACGACTGTTAAATTTATAAAGGACATCTTAACGGTGAAAGCGGAACAGTTTCCATTAGTAAACATATCCCCAACAAGTTTGACTCATGCCTTACATGAGTGAAACTGCAGGTATGTTTTTCATTCATACTTGCTGATATGAATGAAAAACAACTAACAATACTTCCCTCCCACTTACTTGAGAAATATTACTTCCTTGTATGGTCATACAGAAAATAGGGCCTGCCTTGGGTTGAATCTCGATACAATACCCTACATATTATTGAATGCCCTTTCAAATGCAAATTTAATAATATTCTGACTATCAACTCAGTGAAAGGTTCTAAAATTAAACTAAGCACTACAGGCAAAAGTTTGTCTATCAGAAAAAATTAAGTTTCTTTAAATAAAATTGAACCCTCTGTAGAGCTAAAGGTTTTGCTGCGAATAAATGTAGTAAAGTATTTTCTGAGAATATGCGAGTAGGAATATAAAAAAAATACACCAACATTATATCACAAAACATCTCTAAAAATGTTAACGTTTTACATGACTTGGCCATTTCATAATAACACTTCATCTGAACAACGCACACAAGTAGCCACAGGAAGCATTTAAAAGATTTATTTTCCTCATCACAACATAACAAGTCACTGCAAAAAAGTTTTCAGGGGACCTGGAGACAATTTCCGCCCGTACAAATATGATAGAAAAGGTGAAAACTCATATCAAAGTGGTTTCATCATAAAAAAGCAAACACCAAGGCACTGATGAACAAGGAAAACGTATAAAAGGCCTTGTGCTGCATGACGTTGCAGCAGTTTCAATAACAGTCGCAAAAATACAGTACTCTGAACGTATCAAAAGTGAGGTAAGCAGCCCACTGGTTTCCGTGTATGCACCACAACTTCTTTCATAAGTTAAAGCAACTGCTGACTCGCGACACATGGCTCTTTTATAAAACGGATTGTTTTGTGTGTTTTCTTCTGTATTAAAGGAGTCACAGTTGCAGTGATATTCCAAACACCCAAAACAGCAATGATTTAAATGTACCCAAGAATCTTCAGTGATCCTAACAGTAACAATTCCTTAAGGTTGTGTTTCTTTCAAACGATAAGATGAATATTTTCTAAATGTAAACAAACTCCTAACACAACCAACTGATTAGACACCCTTCGTTAGTCCCTGAAATAGTTAGAAACTTTGGATTCCTGGTTGGACAGGGAGACAAGTTAACTGGGCTTGTTTTAATCTAATGCTTAAACTCCATGTTTAGATTAGTTCATCTATTAATTGTTTTAAAAAAATGTCATTATCTTGTCTCAACGTGACCATCTAATATGTCCATACCCACCAGTTTGTTGAAAATTTCCGTCAGGGGGACTACTCACAATAACATATGAATGGAGATGGGCTAGCATACAGACATGATGATGATGATGATAACGAAAAAAGAAAGAAGGAAAGAAAGAAAGAAAGAAAGAAAGAAAGAAAGAAAGAAGGAAAGCACTACAACTAAAATAACAGAGAACCCACTCCATGCAGCTGAACTTTTAGTTTTAGGGTAAGAAACATAGTGCAGTGACTTTGTACCAAGTAAAAAATAAATTATTTTAAGTTCCTTCTTTGTTCAAGTCTGAAATCCTCCCTATCTCTCTGATTTTGCGCATCATGCACATCCCTCCTCCTCAGCGGCTTAACGATCACAGGGTACAACAGCGCTTCCAGTCCAGCTCTCAGTTTCACAGGAATTGTGTGCGAGTTCCTCTAGCTCAACTTTTTTTTGTTTTTTTTTAAAACTCTGCCTTGACTTGTTTCCGTTGGCCCTTTGATTCTCTTGTTTCTGCTCCCGTTCCTTCAGTCGTAGCTCTTCCCGTCTTTCTCCTCGCTGCTCCTAGAGCGGCTTTCACATCTTGCGCATGACTAAAGCAGTGGTAAGAACACCGGCCAGGAAAACCCCCAACGTCTGCCAAGTGGGAGTGCCGAAGTAGGAACGAATTCCCTCCTGAAAAAAAAAAAAAAAACAATAAAAAATAAAGTTTTAAACCACAACAATTATTTACACTACATTTTGCTTGTTGAATGTTTTTTTGTTTCAAAAGACTCCAAAGTTTGGGGAACTATTCAAATTATTCATACAACAAGTCTGGACCTATACTCGCAAAGATTCTCAGAGTGATCCGATCTTAGCTTAAAAATTCTTATGTCCTAACGTAAATGTAACACACTATCAACATTTTGTCACGTTAGGAGATCCATTAATGCCTACAAACTTTGATTGCATAGAGGTAAAATAGTAAGAAAAACTTGGAATTGAACAAATTCTACACATTTTCCTAAAATGACATCACGAGAAGCTACTTTTACTCTTAGGGTTCCCTGGTTAGTTTTACACAGTACTGTTTGTAAACACGATCAGAAGTAATTAATGATTCCTTACCCAGCCGCCTTGCTCTCTTATCCAGTTGATCACGTGATCCCGGAGGTAGTCTATTGTCCAGTTAATTATTGTTCTGATGATATCAGGAATTTTGGTTACAAGGGCCTTAAAAATGGATGGGAGGAAGAAAAAAAAAAAATCACTTTATTATTCAGTAATAATCCCAAACAGATGAACCGCAGAGGAGCTTTCACATACTTTTATGACGAGTCGACAGGCGAAGTAAAAGAGTGCAACCACTCGGCCCCAGTTGAATCTACCATCAGAAAAGATCTGATAGGCAACTTTCATGAAGACGTCTTTTGACGGGCTCAGGGCAGAGTCGTTTATCATCCTAGAGAAAACATTATTTTCTGAGTCAATTTGGAAGTGAGGGCAAGTGCCGACAGAGTAAACATTTACAAATTTTGTGTTGGAATTTAGAGAGTTCATCTACTTTTGTAGCTCCATGTTTCCATCCAGCTCGTCTCCGATCTGCTGAAGGCACTGAGCGAGCTTCTTGTGGTTTGGGTCACACAGCTCCTGTGCGCCGAGCTGCTCTCTGGTCACCACGGCATCACCGTCTACGTGCCGCCGCATCCGCTCATAAATGAAGCTACTCGGGCAAAACAGAAAAAAATGTTTGATCTGCAGTCCCGGACACTTTGACACAGAATTTATAACACAATAATATGTTACAAAGCCACTAAAATAAAAAAAGCGGTTTGGTCAGCAGTGGCTCTAAGGTAACAGGCTGTGTACAAGACAGGGACAGATAGAATCACTTTAAAATAATCTCCTACCCAAATAAACCACTATAGACCTTGAACAAAAACAATGCTTCAGGTCCAGATGTCAAAAGAAGCTCAAAAGTTAGTCTAAAGCTGAAAAAGTACAATCTCAAAAAAAGTACAAGTGTTTTTTAATTTATCCCGACTCCAATCCTAAATAAAATCCAACATTAAAAAGTAAATCATATTGGGCGTCTGTAGGTCTGTCACGATAACAAATTTTGCTGGACGATTAATTGTCTAAAAAATGATTGCGATAAACAATAATATTGTTTCAAGACCTTTTGACACTGATTTAATGGAAATGACTAATAATACATGCGATTTCCTGATAGATACACTGTATTTTCAAAAGAACACGTAAAACTGGAACTGATAAACTAAATTAACAAAACAACCAAAAACAAAACAAAAAAAAATGGATTCTCAGTCTCCATTAACAAAAAACGTACTTGAATAAAAACTAAAACATAAAGCCAAAGTGGAAATAAATATTGCATTCAACCAAAAGAGTGCAGATTATGAAGTCTGTATACTATATTGCCCTTCAGTAATCACTAGATTTAAATAGAGAAAACGGGCACATCCGACTACCTAATGCAGTAGTTCACACTACACTATTTTTTGCCCCTATTTTCCCCTTAAGATAATCTTAGATCGTTGGCCGATCTAAGATTGTGGCTGGTGATTTCGTAACCGATCATCCTGCAGTGTGTGGTGGGTTACGGTAGATCGTCGTGGCCGCTCCGATCTAAATCAGGGGTTTTCCCCGACTGGGAGCTTAACGCTAAATGTGACAGGTAGCCAATCAGAAAGCGCGGATTCTCCTCCGCGTTTTCTGAGGGGAAATTACGGAGGGGAATCCCAAACAGCTGACATGGCGCAACACGAAGTCCAGCGGACATCGGAGATGATTTGTGCTATCATTAATGTTTATTCAACATTTTGTGCAAAGAATATAGAAATGACAAGGGGAGGAGTTGGAGCCAAATTGCTACCGCAGTTGATAAACCCGGTAAGTTTTCAGCTGTTCTTCGTTAACGTGACATAAATAGGTTATAATGATTTTCATTCAGTCAGGACTTTACGCTGACACATGCATCACAGGTAGATTCTAATAAAGCATTGATTAATGCCTGGTTTTAAAATTAGTTAACTGGACTTGTAGCCATTATTTTGTGCCCATGTGGCTGGACACCACACGGCACGACGAACCCGATCGAGCCGTTATACCTAGGATTTCTGTCGGCTACGGTGTGGTCTCTCAGGGTTTGAAAATGGGCCGACAACTCGTGTCGTGTGCGCTGGACATTACACTAAGGAAATGAGGAAGGGAGGGTCAGCGAAGAGCACCAGAGCTGAGCCTTTTTCATTCAGTGTCATTAACAGAAAGAAAAAAGGCCGGAAGAGACGATAAAGACGATAATTAAAATGAGGTCGATAGGTTTAATTTATCGTCCGATTAATTTATTTATCGTTTATCGCGACAGGTCTAGGCGTCTGCTAGCACCCAACGTCTGGTGGCTTGTTCACATATTGACTTTCTATTATAGAATAATATATAAAAAACATATATATCAGAACTTAATCACACGTATGAATATAATTACATAAGTTTTGTTAAAATATGTTAAACATATGCTAAGCCAAATGTTACAAATTTTTGTTATTGTTACAGCAAAAGTCATTTTTATTAATTATGCTAAGAGACTAATTAGAGTCTTCTGTCTGAACACTCTGTACCCAGCATTCATGTTATTGTTTTTTTTTTCTTCTTCTTCTTCTTGAGAAGCTTAAACCGGTTTGATGAGCCTTAGGGTATGTTTTAGTCAGAGTGTCCCACACATAACTCAGGCATGTCTTGAAAAAGTATACATATGTTCTATCAATATAATATATAATAATATACAATCTTTAAAATTCTTTTGTCATTAGACACTCAGTAACATGAGTTGCCTGGAGAGACAGAAAATACTTAAATGTCTTCTAACAAAATAATCTTTACATTCTTCTGCTGCATTTTACCAAAGTAGAAAGAGTTTCAGACAAAAAGCCTCATTATGTTGGGTGTCCAATGTTCATAGTAAAAAAAAATATAGTAGCAGGCAGAAAACATTGAATACAATGGCAAGATCAAAAATTAAAGTCAAGATGGTTGAGTTGACGACAGTAGCATCTCCACACGGTGGACCTGCTCTAACTGAGCCATCTAGGGCCCAGATTAAAATGGTAATATCAACTTGAAGACAGTAATACAAGCCACCATAATGTGCAACAGGACAAATACAAGTCGTAGTAATCGCATCTATTTCCAGTGTAACAGGAGAAAACGAAAAGTCAGATCCGACGTTGACTTACTCCTTCAGCAACACAGCTCCGACTTCCACAATCTGATCAGACGAATTTCCTGAGAAACAAAGGTTAGGATGAGTCACATCATTCAAATGTTGATGCACCAGCGTCAAAGCGAAACTCACGCTAAATTAATCTCCAACTAAACACCAACAGCTTGTTTACTCCTACTCTTCATTATTTTTCTGCTTCGAAATAAATATTTCAGATGAGACTTCCAGAGCACCATAGCATCACGTTAAACCCCAGGAGTCAGGTTTAACGGTTTATAATGTCAACATTTTCTTTTTATATTCAAAACAGTCTAGCTTCCTGGTGAACATTATGGGTTTTTAGGCGTGAAGAGAAGAATACAAACGAATATCCAAACATCAATGTTTTGAGGTTAGTCTCTAAAAAGCACAAAAAAAAAAAAAACTCTACAGCATCAGTGCTAAGACTTAGCAGTTTTGCTAAGCTAACATCAGTTCAGGCAACGGTGTTTTTGTGTGTTTTTTTTGCGACAGTCCGATAAACTTGGAACTAAAAAATCCGAAGCAAACCGCTAATCTGGATGGTCTTCTACCCCTACAAAACATTTAGGAACACTGTCACAGCTTATACGAATAAAAAAAACATAGTAGATGCAAGCCAATACCTTGATCACCTCCTCCTCCTTCTGCCATTTTGCTTGTCTGCCTCCCCGGCTCCTACTTCCGCACAGTCATGTGACCACATCTTTTCTTTTTTCCTCCTCTGCTCCTCCTTGATGCTGATGTGACCATGATGGACAGAACTGAGGGTAGTCAGTGACTCTTGTCATGATCATATAAACAGTAGTTACTATAAACATAAACATAATGTTTTCATACGAAGTGACTCAATCTGTATCACAACTAACAATGTTGATGATGGCCAAAAAAGTATAACTTTAATTTCAAAACGTATTTATCACAGTTTTAACCATATTAAATAAGATCTACATCGACACGGTTGCAGTGTCCACTCCCTTGCTGTCGAACCACAATTTGACTCGACATTACATTTTCTTTGTTTGGTACCAACCTGCTGTCAACCATAGAAAACCCGATTAACCAGAAATAAACTGTACTGGTATGATTTATTTTGTTGTTTTCTTCTTTTCTTTTCTTTTTATATTATTCAGTTGCAGCCAAAGATTGCAAAGAGGTTCAACATTATTTTTGGGCTTGGTGAGAGAGATTTGACAAGAAGAACTGCCTTTCTGTGTTTTTACTTAACACTATGCCATGAATTATTGCATAGGAGATTAGTCAGAGGTGATACTTAGGGGTACATGCAGCATTATGAGTTTAAAGTGCACTGTATAGAAAATTATGTGAATGGGACAGTCTGATTGGATCTTATTATTGGAAATTGAACTAAATTTGTACTAAACTGAATGTTAATATGACCAATTCAAAAAGTGTCATAATTCAGCTCTACTTAAAGAAAACTGAGTGGAACTGAAGTCCAATTATATGTGTTGGATATAATGATTAAAGGAATATTTAACAAAGTCTTGTATTTTTTTAAATTGAGGTAAAAGGTGATTTTTAAGCCATCTGGTCATTTTTATCAAAACATTCAATGTGTAAATTCATTTAAATGAGCAAGGATATAAGATGATATTTTAATTGTCCATAATAAATATTTGCATTAATAAAACCCTGTTTTTTTAAATTTATGTTAAAGTATTGTGCTTCATTTTCTTGTAGAAGGTCGTCCGCATTTATTATCCTTTATTTGACAATATTTTTCAACATTGTGAGGTCACTTTTAAAAGTAGATGTTATCTTATAGGGTGAAAATAATTCTGGAAGGCTGGTGTCAAAACAGTAACTTGAGATGGTTATTCGTGCTTTCATTTCTTCCCGTCCGTGTCTAACAACTTGATAAGATCGCTCTTTCCAGTCTGTCGCACCTGAGGTGAGCTTTTTTTTTCCTTCTTAGGTTGTATTGAAAGTCTGGACTAACTTGAGAAGCTAAAGATATTCTTATTAAAGCATTTTTCCTTACAATCCATCAAAATGAAGCATACTACATTTCCTTCAATTTAAGCCCAAAGTAAAATCAGGTGATTTTTCCATATGGAAAAATTAAAATTTACCATAAAATGTCGGCTTGCACTTTACAAAAACAGCACATTGGAGTCAAAAGTAAACCTTAGCTGAAACATTTGATTAGGGTTTGAAATCTTCAAAGAGATAAGGAGTTCAGAGATAGATTTAGTTCAATGTATAAATGTAATCACAACAATAATAAGAACAGTTTAAAATCTTTACAGAAGCCTTCACATTCTTTTGCCCAATTTAAATAATCTTTTATTCCCTTAAAATTTGAAATAATTAAATAAGCACTTAAATAATCTGGAATTAATGTTGAATCAATGCAAAAAAGTTAAAGGAACCTTAGAAAAGTTTAAGAATGACAGAGTTCAAAGTGATGGATGCACATGACAAAAGGAGTATTTAAAAAGGAGGCATTTATTTTTTGCATTTCAACTTATGTGAACTTGAGGCATTTTTCAGCCTTACAAACAGAAAATGTTGAAACCTTGGAATACAACTGTTCTTATAAAAACATAAAAAACAGAAGGCACTGGCTATATAATATTACAGCAGTTCTAGTAGTCAGATATAAAGTGCTCAGAACTTGTCAGAAAATAGGTTGAACATATGCCAGAAGTTTAACACAACTTCTTTCAATGGTCACATTAAATATTAGTCCATGACACTCAAAAACACATGATGAACAAACCCCAATGTCCCCAAAAATCAAGTAAATACATGCAACAACTCAATGTGATGATTGATTGTCATTCAATTAAAGATATGCCTTAAAAATTTTGAAATACAGTTCACCAAAGTACTTCAGACTGAGAGCACTTGTGGTTAACAGAGCGCCTGATGTACAAAAAGGCACATTCCAACATCAATGTAGGTTCTACAAATTGCTTTTCAGACATTTGTTTTATTCAAACAATCAGTGCTTCACATGGTACTACATTTTGATATTGTAGATGTGTTGCCAGAAACTATCCTTCAGACAACCTATTAAAATAGACAAATAAATAAGGGTGTTGGAAGATAACATCTTTCAAGAGTAATATATTTATATAATTAGCCAAATGCTTAACTCACAGACTCACAAGGTGTAACCGACAGCATATTTTAAATAAAGTTTCCATAAACTTGAAAGTGGATAGTAGTGCCTGTTCCACAAAATATGAACTGACAGTATGTTGGGTATGGATAGTTTCTGAAACAACTTGGAAAAAAATATTCAGTTCTAGGCACTTGGAAAATGTAGTAAGTACCAAAAGTGCAAATTAACGTAAATACATTTTCAACATGTTATGACATCTACTGAAACTCTGCTTTTTCCAACTAAAAATTATTCAGTTCACTTTTTTTTTTCTTTCTAAAATCCTCTGATTTTGTGCATGTAAACAGGAACACTTCTAGTCCAACTCACAATCTCACACTCGAACGGGAGATAAGGAATCCTTCCCTGTACACGAGTTCCTCTTGTTTTACTCGACTTGCAGACGCCCATTATCTTATCGTTCAACTGTTGCATAGTTCTTCCGTTTGTGCCTCACGGACGCCTCGCGTTGTGGGTGATGAAAAAGGTGGTGAGAACGCCAGCCAGAAAAATTGCCACCGTTTGCCATGTGGGAGTGCCAATGTAGGAGAAAATCCCCTCCTGAAAATATACATATGAATATTACTAACCTTCTTTTTATGACCAAAGCTCAACAACCAGCTGAGCTTTGGTCTCACTAACAAACACGATTTGTTAGCGAGTTTCTTACCCAGCCACCTTGATCTCGTATCCAGTTGACAACCTTATTCTGGAAAAAATCTACGGTCCAGTTGATTATGTTTTTTATCATGTCATAAATGTTGTCTTCGTATGCCTGGAGAGACGTGTGGAAAGTGTTTAATTGAATTTATCCATTTCAATTTAATTGAATAAACCTGTTGCCTACTTGAACACAAGTTAAACTTGGTTCCTAAAATAAGAATGATCAAATACTTCTAAAATTAAAAGTTGATAAAATATAAATACTTTCAACACTCATGTGTATGGCTGCAATAATTCCCTAAGAAGAAACCAAGTGCTTCACTTACCTTCAAAACAAATAGGCAGGTAAAGGAAAATACTGTAACCACCCTGCCCCAGTTGATTTCACCGTCTGAAAAGATCCCGATTACAACTTTCATGTAGGTGTCTAATGAAGGGCGTATTGTTTGATCTTTCATTGCACTATAGGGGGAAGAAAAAAAAATCAATATTTGGTTCAGGAAAAGACAATTAATTCTACAACTTATGTTTTTCAAAATCCACTTTTGTGCTTAAATTAGAGATACAACCATCCCAGAAAGGTAAGCTCACCTTTGTACATCTCCATCCACTTGATCTCCAACAGCCTGGAGACACCGAGAGATTTTTTGCATCTGTGGGGTACCGAGCTGCGGTGCGTCCAGTACTTTCCGAATCATTTCAGCATTACCCAGTGAACGTCTTTCAATTTGCTTCCAGATGAAACTAAAAGGAGGACGAGATGGGTTAAGATCAGGCAAACAGCATGAGACATATTGCCCAGAAAGTAGCTAGTTTGTGAAGTTGTTCAAAAATAATTAAAGTAGCTGTGTACAATCATTTAATGCATTTAGATAACCAGGATAACAATATTGTTGATATGGGCTTATGGCATATTAGAATCTGTTCAATAATCATTTAAAGTTATTTTCCTTCTTTAAAAAAAACATATAACAGCATCTAGCCCACTTTGCTTGGATTTTCATACTTTTGTCTTTATTTTCTCCCCTAAACTTGTCACATTATTCAACTGGATCTGTGCTAAACTAAACTTTCAAGAGTATAGATACAAAGAGTGGTTTAAAGGAAAAAAGCTAATTAGATTTATTTGTACAATTTCTTGATGTCAAACAGAACAGAACATTTTATCTAGTAATTTTCATTTATTGAGGCTCTGGAGAAACAGCAACACCTACATTACAGTATAAAGAAAAGTCCCAGCTAGTTAATGAGGACAGAAAAATGTCCTCCTGGCAGTTTCCTTCATCAGTGGAAGGTGCCAATCTGTCTACCTCGCAATAACAGACATTTCTGGAATTGGAAACTGAAAGTCTGAACTGATCTGAAGAGAGAGAAGGTACCACCTGACTATAAATGACACTAAATGAAAAATAAAACCATCAAACTTAAGGGAACACAACCTACAGAGAAATAATGATTTAATAATATTTTGGTAAGACGTAATTTGAAACACTAGCACTTCGATCCTGCACATCTATTTATTTTATATGTAATCAAGCAAAGTTCAGTGGTGATACTTACTTCTTTAACAACACAATTAGCTGTTTCACTATGGTATCTTTAAAAGATCCTAAAAGACAAGAATCAGACAAGAGTTACATCATCGAAATGACGTTATGGCTAAATCAAAGTAAAACTCATGTTTAAGTTGAAAATGAAACAGTTTACTTGGTTTTAAAAAGTTATAAAAATCCATGTCATACATTTGTTTTTCTTTGTTTAAACACCTTTAACATATAGCAGAACACCCGCGGGTCGTTTTTACATTAGATTTTCCGGGTTTGACCGTTAAGGGGTTTTAATTTTTAGTATCGTACTTATTTGTAAAGTTGTAAACTCCCGTAGGCTACACAAACGGCTAAACATAAAAAAGTTATCTTAAAAAAAGTTATTTTAGATATAATTAACCTGTGTCTTGATCGTCTCCTTTTCCTCCCGAAGCCATGTTGTTTTCTGACATTTCCGCATTCAAGTTTCACCTTTTCGTTTCTCTTCTTCTTCTTCTTTTCTATTATGGCGGATGGCAAGCAACTTTAAGGTGCATACCGCCACCTACTGTACACGATTGTGTAGCAAAATTTCTTTACATCTATTAAATTTTTTATTTTGTATTTTGAAGAAAAATAAATAATGCTTTTCTTAATCTATAAATATCCATTATGTTTCCCTCATTTCCCAATATTCCTTTAAGACTCAATTCTTGTCCTGTCATTCCAACCATTCTTTTCAATTTCTGATTTTCAGATTCATATGTTCTGCAGTTCATCTATACATGTTCTACATTTTCTTTCTCTCCACATCCGTCACATTTATCATTATTTTTCCTCCCTATTAAATATAAAATATAATTTAAATAGGTATGACCTACTCTTAATCTGATCATTATTATTTATTCCCTTTTGTTTCTCTCATTAATATTAATACTGACTTATGTACTTTATATAATCTTCTTCCTTTCTTATCTTCATTCCACCTTTTTTTGACCATTTTTCAATTTCTTTACTCTTAATAAGTGATTTCCCTTTGTTATGATTTTTTTTTTAGAATAATACATATTTGACAATTTATGTGGAAGTCTTTCTTATATGGACAAAAAGAAAGATCAAAAAAATAAATTGCTCTTGGGGGCCCTCCGGCGGCCGCGGATGGTACCGCACTGCACGGTGATATGAGCTCATAAAAGGAAAAGAAAAGAAAGGAAAGGAAAAGAAAAGAAGAGGAGAGAGACTAAAATAAAGACAAGCTGACGGTATGTTTTTCTTGGTAATGTAATGTTTATCAGAAAGATTTGTGGAGCTACTATTCGAAACTTAGCTTAATAGCGACCTGGAACGGTCCAGTTCAACAGCCAAACAGTTATGCTACAATGTTTGTGTTTGTATGAAACTGAGTTTTAACTTTAAATTAGTTGATTCTTGTGGTTGGCTCTGTATATTTCTGATGGTTTTTTGGCTTCAAAACGGCATGTATGATAACATTTGATAATTAAAACTTCTCAATGTTTGACATTGTCTAGCAAAAATGTTTTTACATCAGGCTACATGGCTACTACATTAATATATCAATGAGCTAGTCTAAGCTGTAGTTGGCAATATATATTAGTTTGCTGCTGAGCATAATAATTTATGTCTAAAACAAACAGTATTTTTTTTTACATCAATAAACTTCTCCAATTAAAATTGTTTGAAGGCTCAGAACTAGCTCAGTACAAGTCCACATTCTCAGGTGAGAAAGACTCTCCTGGTATACATTTTTGTAATTACACCTAACAGAAATTTATTTATTCATAGAATGTCATGACTATGTGTGTAGTGCTGCACCAATTTCAGTTTTCTGGCAGATCGTGGATTATCAATCTTTAAAAAGCTTTACCAGTCAATTTTGATTTTTCTCAATACCATTTATTTTTCTCTGAAATGTCGCTAAATGTAGCAAGAAAGTTGGCAACAGTGGGGTGAATATTGTTAACTGGAACTGTGCAGACCTGACCTGGTGGGCCGGTCTGTCAGTCAAACCTCTCACTGCAGAGCAGAAAAGGACAGAGACTGATTTTTAAACCTTTGCTAAGGTGGATAAGATTAACTTCACATGCAAGCATTGGCCTATCTCCCATCCCCCAGAGTTAAGAAAATCGGCACCGATAAATGGGCCAACACATGTATCCTATATTATACGTGCATATTGGATATAATGCAAACATCACTGTCAGAGATGCAATAAGTTTAGCAGATTTTTGAAAGATCTAACAATCTGACTGTTGATTGCAGCCAGTCTACAATATTAGCAAAACTAGAGGGCCCCAAAACCAAATTTCGCTTAGGGCCCCATGAAGGCCTGGGCCGTGATACCCTTACACAGAAACTAAGGAACAAATAAAGGGATAGGTGAGCAATTTGTTAGGACATAATGGGACTGATTTGGCACAGTAATCTGGCAGTATCCTGGCAGATTTGGCAGTAAATATTGTGCTAATTATCAGTAGTGAACCAAAGAAAGCAAGGCAGATGCAAGCCTTTAAAATTGTGACACTTTTTATGGGTCAAATAGACTGAAAAAATTGTAACAGGGGGACCAAACAAATTGTTTATCAAAGGGCCCAAGATTCATGGCAGCGCCCCTGACTACAGGCAAAAGTGTCTGTCAGAAAAAATTAAGTTTGTTTAAATAAAATTGAACCCTCTGTAGAGTTAAAGGTTTTGCTGCAAATAAATGTAATAAATAAATATACACCAACATTGTAGTTGTAGTTGTTTGTAGTTTGTAGTTGTTTTTTTGTCCAACTGAAATAAAGATTGGTAGCCATACTTGGTTAAATCACACAAAATATAGATTATAGTTGATATAAACATTTAAGGTAGAAGTAGTTGTAACATACTGACATGTTCAAAGATGGAAAACATGTTTTTCAGAAAGTTTTGGGAGGTGGACATTGTTTTGTTCTTGGGGACGACTGTTAAATTTATAAAGGACATCTTAACGGTGAAAGCGGAACAGTTTCCATTAGTAAACATATCCCCAACAAGTTTGACTCATGCCTTACATGAGTGAAACTGCAGGTATGTTTTTCATTCATACTTGCTGATATGAATGAAAAACAACTAACAATACTTCCCTCCCACTTACTTGAGAAATATTACTTCCTTGTATGGGCATACAGAAAATAGGGCCTGCCTTGGGTTGAATCTCGATACAATACCCTACATATTATTGAATGCCCTTTCAAATGCAAATTTAATAATATTCTGACTATCAACTCAGTGAAAGGTTCTAAAATTAAACTAAGCACTACAGGCAAAAGTTTGTCTATCAGAAAAAAATTAGTTTCTTTAAATAAAATTGAACCCTCTGTAGAGCTAAAGGTTTCGCCGCAAACGCTTTTTCAAGTAATAAAGCCTTTTCTGAGGACATGTGAGTAGAAATATAAAAAAAAAAAATACACCAACATTATATCACAAAACATCTCTAAAAAAATTTTAACGTTTTACATGACTTGGCCATTTCATAATAACACTTCATCTGAACAACGCACAAGTAGCCACAGGAAGCGTTTAAAAGATTTATTTTCCTCATCACAACATAACAAGTCACTGCAAAAAAGTTTTCAGGGGATCTGGAGACAATTTCCGCCCGTACAAATACGATAGAAAAGGTGAAAACTCATATCAAAGTGGTTTCATCGTAAAAAAGCAAACACCAAGGCACTGATGAACAAGGAAAACGTATAAAAAGCCTTGTGCTGCATGACGTTGCAGCAGTTTCAAAAACAGTCGCAAAAATACAGTACTCTGAACGTATCAAAAGTGAGGTAAGCAGCCCACTGGTTTCCGTGTATGCACCACAACTTCTTTCATAAGTTAAAGCAACTGCTGACTCGCGACACATGGCTTTATAAAACGGATTGTTTTGTGTGTTTTTTTCTGTATTAAAGGAGTCACAGTTACAGTGATATTCCAAACACCCAAAACAGCAATGATTTAAATGTACCCAAGAATCTTCAGTGATCCTAACAGTAACAGTTCCTTAAGGTTTGTGTTTCTTTCAAATGATAAGATGAATATTTTCTAAATGTAAACAAACTCCTAACACAACCAACTGATTAGACACCCTTCGTTAGTCCCTGAAATAGTTAGAAACTTTGGATTCCTGGTTGGACGGGGTGACAAGTTAACTGGGCTTGTTTTAATCTAATGCTTAAACTCCATGTTTAGATTAGTTCATCTATTAATTGTTTAAAAAAAATTCATTATCTTGTCTCAACGTGACCATCTAATATGTCCATACCCACCAGTTTGTTGAAAATTTCCGTCAGGGGGACTACTCACAATAACATATGAATGGAGATGGGCTAGCATACAAACATGATGATGATGATGATAACGAAAAAAAAGAAGGAAAGAAAGAAAGAAAGAAAGGAAAAAAGAAAGAAAGCACTACAACTAAAATAACAGAGAACCCACTCCATCCAGCTGAACTTTTAGTTTTAGGGTAAGAAACATAGTGCAGTGACTTTGTACCAAGTAGAAAAATGAATTATTTAAAGTTCCTTCTTTGTTCAAGTCTGAAATCCTCCCTATCTCTCTGATTTTGCACATCATGCACATCCCTCCTCCTCAGCGGCTTAACGATCACAGGGTACAACAGCGCTTCCAGTCCAGCTCTCAGTTTGTGTGCGAGTTCCTCTAGCTCAACTTTTTTTTGTTTTTTTTAAAACTCTGCCTTGACTTGTTTCCGTTGGCCCTTTGATCATCTTGTTTCTGCTCCCGTTCCTTCAGTCGTAGCTCTTCCCGTCTTTCTCCTCCCTGCTCCTAGAGCGGCTTTCACATCTTGCGCATGACTAAAGCAGTGGTAAGAACACCGGCCAGGAAAACCCCCAACGTCTGCCAAGTGGGAGTGCCGAAGTAGGAACGAATTCCCTCCTGAAAAAGATAAATAAATAAAGTTTTAAACCACAACAATTATTTACACTATATTTTGCTTATTGAATAATTTTTTTGTTTCAAAAGACTCCAAAGTTTGGGGAACTATTCAAATTATTCATACAAGTCTGGACCTATACTCGCAAAGATTCTCCGAGAGATTCGATCTTAGCTTAAAAATTCTTAAGAACTATACCACACCATCAACATTTTGTTACGTTAGAAGATCCATTAATGCCTACAAACTTTTATCGCATAGAGGCAAAATACTAAGAAAAATCTTGGAATTGCATAAATGCTACATATTTTCCTAAAATGACATCACAAGAAGCTACTTTTACTCTTAGGGTTCCTGGTGAGTTTTACACAGTTCTGTTTGTAAACACCATCAGAAGTAATTAATGATTCCTTACCCAGCCGCCTTGCTCTCTTATCCAGTTGATCACGTGATACTGGAGGTAGTCTATTGTCCGGTTAATTATTGTTCTGTTGACATCAGCCATTTTGATTATAAGGCCCTAGAAAATGGATGGAAAAACAAAAATTATTCAGTAATAATCCCAAACAGATGAACAGCAGAGGAGCTTTCACATACTTTTATGACGAGTCGACAGGCGAAGTAAAAGAGCGCAACCACTCGGCCCCAGTTGAATCTACCATCGGAAAAGACTTGTTAGACAACTTTCATGAAGATGTTTTTTGACGGGTTCAGGGCGGAGTCGTTTATCATCCTGGGGAAATCATTATTTTCTGAGTGAATTGTGAGTGAGGGCAAGAGTACAATCTCAAAAAAAGTACAAGTGTTTTTTTTTATTTATCCCGACTCCAATCCTAAATAAAATCCAACATTAAAAAGTAAATTATATTTGGCATCTGCTAGCACCCAGTGTTTGGTGGCCTGTCACATATTGACTTTCTATTAGAGAATAATATAAAAAAAAACATATCTATCAGAACTCAGTGCAAATTAATCACACTTATGAATATTATTACAGCAGTTTTGTTAAAATATGTTAAACATGTGCTAAGGCTGTAATTACAGACCAATGTTACAATTTTTTGTTATTATAACAAAAGTACTTTTTATTAATTATGCTAAGAAAAATAGAATTAGATTCTTCTGTCTGAACACTCTGTACCCAGCATTCATGTTATTATTATTTTTTCTTGAGGAGCTGAAACCGGTTTGATGAGCCTTAGGGTATGTTTTAGTCAGACTGTCCCACACATAACTCAGGCGCGCATTGAAAAAGTTTACATATTTTCTATCAATAAAACCAATTGTGTTCATATATGATGTTGTCTTTAAAATTCTTTTGTCATTAGACACTCAGTAACATGAGTTGCCTGGAGAGACAGAAAATACTTAAGTGTCTTCTAACAAAATAATCTTTACATTCTTCTGCTGCATTTTACCAAAGTAGAAAGAGTTTCAGGTAAAAAACTTCATTATGTTGGGTGTCCAATGTTCATAGTAAAAAAGAATAGTAGCAGACAGAAAACATTGAATACAATCAATACATGAAATGGCAAAATCAAAAAATAAAGTCAAGATGGTTGAGTTGACGACAGTAGCATCTCCACATGGTGGACCTGCTCTAACTGAGCCATCTAGGGCCCGGATTAAAATGGTAATATCAACTTGAAGACAGTAATACAAGCCACCATAATGTGCAACAGTACAAATACAAGTCGTAGTAATCACATCTATTTCCAGTGTAACAGGAGAAAACGAAAAGTCAGATCCGACGTTGACTTACTCCGACTTCCACAATCTGATCAGACGAATTTCCTGAGAAACAAAGGTTAGGATGAGTCACATCATTCAAATGTTGATGCACCAGCGCCAAAGCGAAACCCATGCTAAATTAATCTGGCTGGGCAGTTCTCACACACTTCAGTGTGTCAAAAAGGTGAAAGAGAGTGCTAAATATTTGTTTCTGTTCTAGATTTCAGAGCAGGTATTCACCCTGGAGATGCAGAACGGGCAGGAGATCAGTCAAATTCATTGTATTGTACACCTTTCCAACAAAGTAAAACAAAAAACAAAAAGAACAGACCAAAAGTAAATGATTGTGTGCTGATTACCATGACTTGCTTCTGCACACTGTTTAAGTACAAAAAGATAAGTGGGTATTGAGAAATCTTGTGGTATGGACAGACTTTTAAGGTTGATTACAAAGGCATCTTTAATTTAAATGAATGGAATAAGAAATAATAAAATAAATTAGCCTATAATTTACACATCAGACTAATTACATTGTTAAAAGAGGTCTGGAAACAAGAAACAATATGCAAAATTAAGGGTTGTAGGGTATGACATGTAATCCGGTTTGAAAATAATTATTTACAAAAAGTACAATCACAACTTCAAATCTCATAAAGCCCGCATTACGCTTCTTTGCTATATTAAACCTGCTTATTTCTTCTTAATTTTTTTAAAGAAATGTTTTCATTTGAGTGACTATTGTAAGTGTTACACTTATGGTTTGTGAAGTCTTTAATAAAAAAAAAAGATTCACTCACAAATACAATCATAGGAGTTTTAAATACAGGCTGTTCACAACTTTAATTGTTTCATGTACTTAATTTTATTCACATACACCAAATTCAATTTTACGTAACTTCACTTGAACGTAACTTCCTGCGTTCCGTCGTCTTCCGTCCATCACGCGCATGCTCAGGCCTCTTCGCAACTCGGCTGGCAAGATGGCGGATGCTCAAGTAAGTAGTTGAAGACGGCGTGGTGAATTTAAATCGATTTATAGGCATTTTATTAAAGTTATTTGTCACATAAAATGACATGAATATTAGAGTATTGACCTAAGTTACGGAATAAAGCAATTTCAAGTCAAATCTAATCGTTTCTAGTCGGTATTTGTTGTCGGTCTGCACACCCTCGTGTAATGCTGAATTAGCCGGAATGCTAGCGTTGTTAGCCTAATGATGAGGTTATAGTTAAGAATGTAAAGTTATCTTAAATGTTCTAGCATATCTTGCCAGTTGTATTGCTTCCACTGCTAAATGTGATCTATTTGTCACTAAAGCGGTTAGCTGCGGTAATATTTGCTGAAACAGGAAGTCGATTTGAGCAAACTTAGCTACCATTAGTGGCGGTGTAAAAGAAATGTGGATGGTGGCCGTCACCCAAATTTAAATCTTTTAAATGTGTTTTTTTTATTTTTATTTTGCAGACCGAGAGGGCTTATCAGAAACAGCCCACAATCTTCCAGAACAAGAAGCGTGTTCTGGCTGTTGAGGGTGGCAAGGAGGCTAAAGAGAAGATCCCCCGCTATCACAAGAGTGTCGGGCTTGGCTTCAAAACCCCAAGAGAGGTAACAAACCTCCGAAGCTGGTAAAATCGGACGTATAAGTTTGTTTATAATTTTGCAAGTGATGCTTTTTCTCACGATGGTCTTCCAAACCTTTAGGGTTCTGACGACAATGCCTTTTGGCAACACTGATGCAACATCTGTTGATTTTTTTTTTTCTTGTGGAGTTCCTGAGTGATTATCCCAGTAACAATTTACTTGTTTCCTCTTTCCAGGCTATTGATGGCACTTACATTGACAAGAAATGCCCCTTCACTGGGAATGTCTCTATCCGTGGCCGTATCCTCTCAGGTAAAAATATTATTTCCAGTAAACCTGCACACTTTCCTTTTATGTTAGCTGCTGTAACTTATCCAACAGTTTTTTTCCCAGTAGGATAGCCACGTTTTTTACAACTAAAGAGATTTTTGACGGAGACTGGGACTAATCATTTGCTCTTCTATCAAATCTGTTCATATTTGAAATTTAAAATATACCTGCACATTTTAAAAATGGTTTTGGTTAAAAATGCATTACTCATCTTCAGGTAAATTAAGCATAATTATTTCAGACAACAATTTAAACAAAACTAAAAAAAAACAGCTTAATTGTCTAAGTTAAATAAGAAAACAAAAGCAATGAATGATTCTGGGTGTAGTTTTAGCAGTAGCTTAATAAAGTGATTGCAGCTTAAACGGCAGCTGCAGACTCATTACTTGCATAACTATGTCATAAATTTGAAGTCAAACTTTATTTGACTTCAGACTTTATGGGATTCATTCTACCTTTAAAGCTACAGTTGTAGGATGGAGTTTATGCCCGACTTCACCTTTGTCATTATTCTACAAATGATGCTTTTCTCACGATGGTCTTCCAAGCCCCTATGGGTTCTGACGACAGTGCCTAATGGCAAAACTGATGTTGATTATTGACAAAAGTGAAAGCGGTATTGTCCTCTGAAGTGGGATCTTGACTTAGCTCTACAGTGTTGACACAAAGCTGAAGCTCTGTCTTTGTTCCAAAAGGCGTGGTGACCAAAATGAAGATGCAGAGGACCATCGTTATTAGACGCGACTATCTGCATTACATCCGCAAGTACAACCGCTTTGAGAAAAGGCACAAGAACCTCTCTGTCCATCTGTCACCATGCTTCAGGTAATGCACGTTTTACACTCTCCTCACTTTAACAATGGTGATTATCTAACTATTTAGGTTACATAATCATATATTGTTTCCTACTCGATTTGAGCTATTATTGATTTTAATATTGTTGCATATTGTAAAACTGATGTCTTGGGTATTTCTACAGGCAACATTAACAATAAGTCTACCATGTTTGTTACTAATACTAATCCCGTCCAAAAAATCCACATTAGCTGCAAATGATGCTTTTTCTCACGATGGTCTTCCAAGCTCAAGGAGCTTTGACGACATTGCCTTTGGCAAACGCTGATGCACTTTTACTTTACGGCCTTTAACGCAGTTGATGACTTGTGTTTAAAAATGTTTAAATTAATAATCTTTTAAACTTTTTCCTACAGAGACGTCACAGTTGGAGACATTGTGACTGTTGGAGAGTGCCGACCCCTCAGTAAGACGGTGAGATTCAACGTCCTCAAGGTGACCAAGGCTGCTGGAGCCAAGAAACAGTTCCAGAAGTTTTAGGCAAGACTATAAACATGGCAGCCCACAGACCAGATTGTCTCACTGTCTAATAAAGAAAATCTTGTTTAAAAGCCTTCTTTGTTGCTTTATTTTAGTCCTAGACTTTCCGCTAATAGATTATGGTTTTTGTGTCACTGCCAAAAGGATTAAAATAAATGGATTAACATTTATACATTCATTTTAATGAAGTGTGTTCAAAATCCAAAACATGCTGGATGGTACAGAATCTGTTTTAAATGCAAGACGGCTTATAAATACCTACTGTTCTCGTTAATTTAGATTTAGCTAAGGAATTCAAACTAAACCTGCTAATTGAAGTGCAGTCAACAACCAAGGATTTAAGGTGGCAGTGGGGCCTCGTATACAATATTTACATTTGTTTGGATTTACATTTTAGATTTTGGGTTCCATGAGTAAAAAATTAAAATGTCTTAGTTATTGGATTAAATGCAGAACACAACAGCCTGAAGATGACATACGTTGAATGGTATAATGAAAACGACTTGTTTAAAAAATAGCATGTAAGAACATTGAATCAACCCTGTAGTTCATTAAACAATTACGATTAGATGCAACCCCTTGTGTATATTAAAATAGATAGTTGATCAATTGAGTTTTTGTAGCTGAGATTCACTATTGGGGTCTTGTCAAACAGTGATAACCAATGTTCCTGAAGAGGCTTTATGTATTTCACAAGATTTGCTTCAAACTGCTACAGAATCTGTTTTGACTTGGAGGTCTGTACTCTAGTTTAATCCTTAAGATTTGATTACTGCTAGTGTGTAGTGAGCACATTACACACCTAACTGACTTAGATTAGAGGTTTAAAACTAGCTAAAGTGTAGAAAAAATATTTAGTTTTACAGTTTACCCATTCATGTTTATTTTGGTATGGAGGACCAGTCCTGCCATTTATCCTACTGTAACTTTAGAAAACCACAAAACAATTTTGGTTTAAAAGGGATTTTGTGTGAGTACATATGAAAATTACATAATATAATTTCCTCATAAAATTATATGCTCAAAATAATAAAAGTCCAATTAATTATTAGATTTAGAGCAGCCTAAGTTTAACAAACTCCATGCAAGGTAAAATAATTGGTGGAAAGCTCCAGGACTTAAAGTGGATAAAATTCCTAACCTCAATATGAACATCATGCACTTATGTTCACTGCAGCGCCTCTTACTGGTTCAATTATTTTTTATTCCTATATCTGCAAAAATTACCAGCAGAGGGCGTCATTGTTAAAGCAAAGTTTCAATCTTTTGCTTTTAAACTCGAGGGTTTTTACAATCAATGTCAATCTTGATTTATTGTTTTAAGATAAACAAAACGTTCTTTTTTACTTTGAGTATTACCAGTATATATATATTGTCATAAATATATGTTTTTAAATCTCAGATACAGTGAGGACAGCTCACTTTCCATGAGATTCACAATTCAGACTTTCTACAAAGTCAAGTTGATATGCTTGTTTAGTGTATTTGAAACATGGCCCTCCACCTTTTATGTACGCTGCAAAAATGTAATGTAACTGATAATGGGAGTTAAATTTTTGTAATCTGTTATATTTATTTACCTCAACCTATTTAATGATCATCTTATGAATCCGACAATGCTATGTCTAAAATATGGCCTGCTTTCTTTGTGGAGTTTTATGCTTGTAACTCTCAGTAGCATCTGAGATCCAGCTAAACATGCAAATGAACAGAGTGTATTCACGGCTGTCTGCATCAACTGATTCATTTGCATTTGTCCTTATTTTTTTGCTTGAGAAGAGATCTTTTTTTTTCTGCGTGGGAATCAGTCAGACCCCCACCTCCACCCACCACCGTCTGTCTGTAGCGTACCATAACATCTATTAATATATTGATGCAGTGCATGTTTTATCCTAATCTTCCAGTGAATGTAGACCATATGGAGATTATGTGAGCAGGAGAAAGTGACTAATGTGAGCCCAGTAGTCTGAGTAGGTCCGTCTCTTAATGATTAGCAGAGTGAACAGCTGTTCTCTTGATATGTACAGCAAATATTTCTTCTCAACTACAACTTTTACTTGTTTTTGTTTAACTTATGTGACCCTCCACACATGCTGCAGTGTTTACCCCAACAGCAGAGTCACAGTGTTAAACCACAAATGTCCTGTCTTGTACTGGGGGCTTTCCCAGCTCCGACTCCTTACGTTGAATACACTGCAAGATGGTGGGAGGGCTTCTTCACTATGTTTTCTGAATAACAGCGCTTCTCAGAATCAGACACCCCGCGGGGCCCGACGCCCCAGTAGGCCCACCGCATGAGTCTAGCTATGCTCCAATTTACTGTTTGTTAAATGCCAGAGCTTTGATTCTTTGAAAAAGCCTGAGCAACAAAAATAAGCTCCCACTATGTGTCAAGTTTTGATGGATAATTGCTTTTACTGATGCCAGATTGTATTGCTGGTTATGTCAGCTGATCCATGTGTGCCTTCATGGTAATTAGAAACCCAATAAGTTCTACCTTGCTTCTAATGGACCAAATTTAGAGACCATTTTTCAAGTTATGAACGATGCATTCTTCTTTGAATATTGTAATGTGGTGAAGCTGATTGAAATGTCATGGGTTTTCCATGGATTGATTTGGACTGTGGAATAGCCCTCACAATCCGTCCAATGTATTGAGCAAGTTGTCCTTAAGCCCCTTTTGTAACCTATTTGGTGGAATAATTAGGGTCATTGTCCATTTGGAAGACCCATTTGCGAGCTTTAACCTCCTGGCTAACGTTTTTAGATGTTGCCTCTAAAAAACACAATACCATCAACAAAAGGTGAGCGTCAGGGTTAGAGATTCAAATTTATTGCACTGTCCATCTGACACCTGAATCAGGTTGTCTTTAATGAAAAAAAAAGATGAAAAGAAAAAAAATCCCTAATTTTATTCCATGCACTACTGTGGATGAAAACATTCCCTAAAGGTGTTCAAATCAAATACTCTACTGTTGCTTTGATCAGTAATATAAGGCATTTATTTTAAATTTACTTCTTCAATGAACATCATTGTTGCATCCCTCTATAATTTCTCAACCCTTTTTCAGCTGAACATCTCATCCATCGGTCTCCCTTCTCTCTTTGAAAAAGTTTCTCTTAACATTCCTTCAGCTTGCCAACATGTTTATCCAATGTCACAGTCGTACATACTTGTGTATCCAGTGGCACTAGTGTTAGTTCAGAGGCTCAAGCCAAATGAAGTATCCAAACAGGGACCTTCTGGTTTCCCAGCAGGAGGTTTGGACTGGAGGGATGTCGTTCGCCCCCCACTGATGAACCCTTGTTTTTGGTGGTTTGGAAGCTGTCAGCAGTATTCAGACTGATTTTTCCAGCAGAAGACCTGATAGACTGAACAAATGGAGCACAGGTTTGTCGGCATGAGTTTGGGTTGTATATGATACGGCTCTTCACCCCGCGCTCTTGTCTTCAAACAGAAAACCAGCTCTCAGACGCCTCTGCATGAAGATACACAGACAAATATGTTGGTCATTACGTTAACAAGATTTACCACAAAAACTCCAGAATTAATTTGATTATATTCATTTAGTGAAAAAAATCCATCAAATAATAGGAGCCTGCCAAAAATACTAATGCATTTAAAATATAGAACTTTTTTAAATTTATATTTTACTCTTCTAGGCTGATCAGACTTTTTAGTAACTTCACTTAATTAATATTAATTTTCATGAAATCCTGTTATCCTCTTAGCCACATGATAATAAACCACATTTTACTTTCTTCCACTAAGCAGAACGTTAGATACTATTTACACGGTTGCTAGATATTTGGGAGAAAACTGAGTTTTCTGTGCTACCATCACAAATTTGAAAATGTAAACTTAACTAAACTGGAGTCATGTGCTTCGGCACTGAGATTACATTTTTCTGCAACATTCCAGGTTTTATGGAGGAACACTTCAATCTTATTCAAAAACATTATGGCCTGTTTCTTTCAGGTATTGGGAACTTTGTTAGTTGAGTACCAGTCAATTTGATAAACCAGAAGGATTTAAATAATAATAATAACTAATAGAGAACTGAAAATGGCCCATTATCAAGTTTTTCAGGATGCTTCTCTGTATAATTGTGACATCTTTATTTGCTCAATTATTGCAGAATGTCATACTTTTTGGGCTTTCATAACTTTTTTCCTCCTCCAATATCCTCTTCTCTTTTTTTCCCTACTTTTTCTACTGTAGCTGTACGAGTGGGACAGCAGCGGGATTGAACTTACATTTCCTGAGGCAACAGGAAAAAAAACATGGAAGAGAAGAGGATATTGGAATTCAGTTATTTTCTATAACTGAATTCCACTTTTCAGCCTATTGTGTAAATTACTGGCCATTAAAATATTTCGTCTAATGTTCTGTGACATGTTAAAAACATGACTTCCATGTTTTTTTTCCTGTTGCCTCAGGAAATGTAAGTTCAATCCCGCTGCTGTCCCACTCGTACAGTTACAGTTCTTTCCCTCTACACTATAATATGAAACTATTAACCACTTCACAGTCCGGCAGTTTATTGCTGGGGTGCACAACAGAAACACTGTTGGCTCTACCAAAGGTCAGCCCAGAGTTACCAGGCACATCTGCACATGTCATCATCCTTTCAGTTCCGCACAAAGACCGGCAATGTTCTTGAGCCAGACATAGACAAGTGTCCAGCAGCATCATCCGTAAAAAAGACACTTGGGGCGGCACGATGTTATGTTGCACAAATATAATCCTAACTATGTGTAGCAAACTATCCTTAGCCTGATCAAGTATGGCTCAGGAATGTCTCCCAGTCATTTGAAGTGAGTGAAAGTAGAAAAAAAAATGAATAATGAGCATGTCAAGATCTATTACTTTAAGGTTAGAGGTTATGGTCACAGTGATTAGTGTCTCATGTGTTCGACAAAACCGTGAGCTTCTTAACTGATTTGAAGTGTTTGAACAGATGTGGCGATTTGCAGACTTATCGAGACTGCAAACATTCCTTTGTCTCTTTAAACTCATCTGCAGTTGTACAACTGTGATTATGAAACTGCTGCCTGTTTATTTACGTTCGCGTGAACATTTCTCAAAGGGTCAAATGTTATCACTCCCTGTTCAAGTCTATTCATTACAAAACCTTGATTGATTGATGCTCACCTGGTTTGCATGGTAAGACGAGAGCCATGCAACCCGAGTTTGCGCCATAATTCCTAATTCAATGTGCTCGTGTTCAGCCACGTTCATGCCTGTCTGTCAGGCAGACCGCGTGTCTGGCATGTGTGAGTGCAGCAGGCATCTCCAATTTTACAGCACTCTGTCAGATCAAAGCGGAGGCCAGTGCTGGCGGATCACAGGACGTGGCGTTGTGCACAGCAGCGCTCTTGGGTCATGTGTGAACGATCCACAACGGCTGTCATTAAAGCATCCCTGCAGTGTGCTCCTGCTGAGTGATGGACCACATGAGAGTGTTGAACTGTAGGCAAAAGGAGAATCTGGACTACCGATCTAGTCAGTGTTATTTTCAGATGATGCCAAGTGACTTGCAGTGCTGGGCAGAATTTAACATGCGCGCAGCATGGCTATTATAATTGAAATCTGTTGGGTTTTAATGATGCATTTTAATTAGTTTTAAAAATACAACAATTGGGCGCACATGTTTAATTTTAATTCATATTTTTTTCCTAATGCACACAAACTCAGTATTATATATACCACTTCCTAATATTTGTATTAGTGTCTGTTTGCACATGGCAGTAGAATCGCACACTCTCTGTTGCTATCGATGAGGTGCTCACATAAATCTGGCAACTGTTCTTATCATAAACCTTAGGTCTATTTTAAACTGGTTGGAGTCCTGGATTGAACCCAGCTTTTAAGCATAGTGAATACATTTTTAAATGTTTCTAGGTCATTGTTTGCCAATATTCTAAGCCTAATTGGACTTTTTTCAGACAAGTGGAATGTCTGACCATAAAACCTTTTCTCTAGAGATATTCCATTTGTCTTCATTTGAGATTTGAGAAGCCAATTTTCTCCGGTTGTCGCCCTCTTTTTTAACTTTGATGGTAAACCCACTTTCACTGTGGTCAGAATCTTCCAGTTAAAAGACTTGAGTCTTGACCATTCCTTGGCTGTTCCCAATCAACCTGACCAAGTTCCTCTTATTTGAAGTGAACTTTGTCACAGTGAGGCTTTAGAACTGGACATTTCTTCTTAACACAAATCAAAACTAGTTTTGGAGTGGATAGGGCAAGCTAACCAGAAACTTCATGCCCAAAAATGAAATGTTTGTTTGTTCACATTAGAATTTAGGTTTAACAAAAACAGCTAAGGTATTGTACATCCTCTAACAGTATATATATATATATATATATATATATATATATATATATATTTTTTTTTTTTTAATTTCTCCTATTCCTTGGATCCGTGTTGCAGAGTGTGATAAAAGAGCTGTAAAGTGTAAAGACACTTGTCTGCATAAAAGGTAACAGGAGCAACTCAAAGCTACGCCTCACAGCAATAGTTTGTGCTGCTTCTGAGTGGTCTTTTCTCTGCAGCAAGAGGAATTCACCCTGGCAGATGGTAAGGCCTGGGCCCCAGAGGCCCTCAGGCAACGCTACACCCTGGGACCCGGACACCTAATCGTGCCCCGTCGAGCCTCTCACCTGCTGCTTCACTGCTCACAATGTTATCTCATCTTCCTGACCTATTGTGGCTCCCGTCGGTGATAATGACGGTTGAGAGACCCACGCAGCGTCATGGCAGTGGTTTGGTCTCCCTGGAGAGAATTGGAATCATGGGAAACCTCGGAGTAATTGATCTCTCTATCCTGCCTCCTCTGGTGGATCTTGTTTCTTATCTCGATCCAGCAGTGAGACATCTGACTTTAAAGCACAGATTGAAGTGATTTTTCTGTCACAAATTAAACAGAGATTCTCACTTTGTTTCGTTCATGTGGCTGTTTGTAGCAACTTAATGAGTTTTTTTTTTTTTCCAAGCGCCTAATCTGTCTATACATTTGAAGTACTTGTTTGAGTTGCTCTTACTTTATCACAATTTTCCACAGATATTGTTTTCCACAATGGAAAATACATAATTGTTCATATATCATAAATATGCTAGCTTGGAGAACCACAGTAAGTAGTATTCTGACAAGCAACTACTTAACCGCACCACATTGTTGTCGAGATCCTTCTTGTTGTTGTTCCTTTGTCTGCTGTTTTAATTTTCTCTCAGTCTTTTTTCCGTGAGAATCCAGCATCCAGTTTGACCTCGGTTCCCACATATAGTCAGATATTGTGACAGTGGCCCAGTTTTCACAGAGGTCCTCTCAGATTAATTAAAACTTTATAGCTTCATCTTCAATGTGTAACTCTTTATTATAAAGACAATGTGGATGAGAAAGGTCAGAGGCAGCAATTAGGATTTTGGTAACTTGATGCTGCTCTGATTTTTGGCAAAAGCTGTTCCACTTACAACCAAAATATTTCAACAATTTTTCTTTTTTGGGTTTAGAGGGAGGGAGTTCATTTCTGTAGTGATTATAGACAATCCAAACAATTCAAAGACATATATTAAATAGTAATTGGTAAATTTATTAACTCAGCTCTTTTGATGGAAGCATAATGTTTTACCCCCCAATGGATCTTACAAAAAAAAAAAAAAGAAAAAAAAGAAAACTGATTGGGATTGCTAAAAACATGTGACAAAGAGTCTGAGGTGCTCACCCAGTTTCCATCTCCCCAGACACCAATATAATAGGATCTAGTGTCACTGTGGGAAGCAAACCCCGTCCACAAAGACCCCACCCCACAAACCACAAGGTATTTCAGCAACACTGTGCTGTCATGAATAGCAAAGCATTGCCAGTTTTCCACCCTGAACAAAACCCAGAGCCCACTAGTACCTCCCGAGAAGGAACATTTCTAAAAACAATGGCTGAAATAAAAAAATTTATTATTAATTATTTGTTTTACAAAACAACAGCTACAGTTTTGTGCAAAATGGGTGAAACACTGACTGGCTAAAATGTGTAGGTTCAGAATTATAAAAGAAAAATAGTAATGCTTATTGTGTTTCTGTGAGTGGAACATGTAAAAAAAATGATTGCAAAATTGAAAAGCAAAGTGCAAGTGTTACAGTGCTACACATTAAAACCTTTTTATTAAATATGGTAAATATTGATCAAATGAAGCAATCAAAAGAGCAATAAATCATAAGGATGCATAGATTACATTTTATACTCATGTAGCGTTGGTACACAAGGATGTCTGCAAGATTTATTTTTATTTTTGTACAGGACAAAGAGAATGAAGTGCATGGAATTTTACTATCATTTGTACCAATGCCTGTTTTCTGTATAAATATATATATGAATATATTCCTTTAAACTATAATTGTGAAGGGTAAGATACTCTTCAGTTACATTTGATTTACATTTTTTAATCAGAATAGTTAAATTAGCCATTAAGGTTGGCTACTGCATTTATATTATTTTCTTTTGTGGATTTTACCCACAATATAAAATTATAGGTTGACTGTTTCTAGATTTTTTAGTGTGAGATTTCAGTGTATGATGTGCAGCATTAGAAAGATGTGTTTAAAAATATAATAACATTATATAATAACATTTCCACTCAAAACCATGTGAGAGCACTTCCATATTGTCTGAGCTCTGACCCTGATAAACTTCTTTAAAGTTAACAACAGGACCCCCTCCCAGTGAAACTAAAGGGAAAGGGGGTGATACAAATGATAACCCTGTGCCATTGTGTGCAGGCATGCCTGCCAGAGTATCTCTGCTTCACTTTGTAAAACATTTTCAAGATAACAACCAATTCCAAGCAATCCACAAAAAGAAAAAAAAAAGCTACATTTTTCTCCCACTTAAGCAAACAGTAAACCTCCTTATCCTAAGACAGAATGTGGCTTTAAGACCACCAAAATTCAAAGAAAGGAAGCTGATGTTTTGTTAAGCCTCTAGGGACAATATGGCATTTTGTAACTTGTAAAAATATTTTGGAAAGTGTGCTGATGAATGTTATGGATGTGTTTTCAAGTGTAATGGACGACATTACATATCAGAACATTACATTAGCACATTTCTGTTGCTGTTTTTTTTATTGATTTATGATGAGTCAGTTTGTGAAATGGAGCCTTCTACTTTATAGTTGCATCTAAAACAAAACTGTTTTAAGGGGAAATTTTTGTGCTACACCTAACCAACAGATAATTTACTGAAAATATATATATATATATATATTTTTTTTTTTAAGGGAAATCATTCTCATTTTCACAAATAGGCCCTCCATTTGAATCTTTTATAATTTCTATTAAAACCTCTTACATTCCAAATCTAAACCTCTCACATAGCTAACTGTGCCCATTGTATTCCCCTTTAGAAACACAGCATGCTAAGCGAAAATAGAGGGATAGCTATGCTAGTATTGGCTAACCGATTAGCATCACGTGCTAACAATAGAGTTTTGCTGATATAACATTCAGGACTAAAGAAGTATGTTACAGCCACTAGAACAGGGGTGTCAAACTCCAGGTCTCAAGGGCTACTTAGATGTTCCACTGGTCCAAAACACTTATTTGCTTCCCAGTGCAGTCATGTTCTCCAGAGTCCTGCTATCCTTATTTGATTCAGCTGTGTAGCATCAGAGACACATCTTAAAGTGACAGGACAGTGGTCAAATTTTACTGCTCTTGTAGAATATGTATTGGCCTAATATTGGCCTTTGTGGTGTCTAAGAGTCCTTTCAGTTTGCCACAGCAATTATTACAAAATTTGCTAATTTTGCCTTTTATTTTCTAAAAGATGAAGAATGATCACATCTTGCCATATTATGCATCAAAACCATAGATTTTCACTTTCAAGTTTAAGTTCCAGCTTAAAAAACAGGAAGGAGATTGTTTTCCTCTACTCAGTTTAAAGTCATTATGTCAGGTCTATCAGGATTTTCTTCATTATCAAATGTGTCTTTGTATATTATTGATTGAGAAAATATCTTACAGTCATAGTGCTGTGCAGATGGTTTTGATTTGTGCTGCTGTAAATGTAATGGGAATGTATACAATGCTTGCTGAAGTATAACCAGTCATGGTCAAGTTGAACAGTCCAGACGATGATTACATTGCTGCAATGGCCCCAACAAAAACAGTGATCTTTTGAGCAGAAGAGTAAACTTCCTCTGCTTGCACTGATGCACACGCTTCCTAAGGGGATTGAGTGATCCAACAGGCTCTACCCAATTTTTCCATTCAAGATGGAAGTATTTGACTTGGTACAGACAAATGCATTAGTACAGAAAATGTATTCCACATGTTAAAAAGGATTAAGATTGCACTCAAATTCATGAAAAATCTTGGTTAGTTTTGGACTACAATTAACGTTGCGCGTTCATTTTTCCCCAGTAATGTGATTTCTAAAAGCTTCCATGTCTCCTCTGCTTTCAGATCAGTCAAATACACTCTCAAAGCAAACTGAATGTTATGAGTATCTTTTAATCTATCTGTTTTACTTAATTGAGCCAGACTCCCAGAGCATCCTGCCTTAAAATGATTTCCCTTCCTTGAGATGATCACAGATGTTTTCTGAGAACCGAGGCGCTTCCTTTCATGCTACGCAGAAGTGGATAAAACAAGCTGTTTTCTCTAATTTAGCGTAGTCCACGGTTTATTTTTGATTTCCTGCTCCGCAACTGGAGATTAAAATCTCTGCTGGCAGCAGCCCAACTGCAACAGAGCCTTGACCACAAGGGTCACTAACCTTAGCACTAAAGAGAAACATGAAGGCTATATTTGAGAGTATAGTTGGAGACATAACTGGGGAACAGTGGATATGTGCGATTTTTAGCGACCTGGAGGGAGTCCCACCCAGGGAGAGCGGAGAGGAAGCAGTGCAGATGGGCTCACATCCTTTGCAGGATTCATCTTGTTATTCTAATCTTTGGCTTTGCAAACTCCCAATCAGGGGTAACGTCTGGAATTATACAAAAAGTTTATTTTTATTTTTTAAAGCAAGTTTTTGCTGTGAATATAGACTTTCTTTTTTTTTTTACTATGAACTAATCCATGACCATGAAAGTATGACTGTGGAAGCCACAGAATTGTCATGAAGTCTATTAACAGTCACATGAAACAGTATAATTAGAGAGATAATTTTCTTCTCACTCATCTGTCTTCAATAAAGACCACCACAAGCAACATTACAGCATAGTTTGGCATGCTTTGTTATAAAAGCCCTTTGATGATCATGCAACTGATGTTGGCTTTTTCCATATATGCTTTGCCTCTGATTTTCTTTTTTTGCTTGGCTTGTATTTTATCATTTCCATGCTGTTGCTGATTTTCAAGTCCAGAGTTTAAACATGGATGATGGCATTTTTCATTAAGCAGTCAGAAAAAAATCCTAGTGTTCAAGAGAGCAACGACTAAGGCCATGCATGTTGTAAAGATTAAGAAAAAAAAAAAAAAGTAGTCTGCAAATTACTCTCTGCTACTGCGTGAAACTAAAAAGAGACAGGACGGTTAGCAGACTACAAGGGGAAAAATCTCAGCGTGGATTCTTCCTGAATTTGTGACCACGTCCACGTTTCCTCAACCGGGTCAGCCAAACTTTGGCCAAGACCGAGAAAGACACGCCGGCGATCCGGGAAACCAGAATGCTTTTCCGTCAATACTGTGGAGACAAAGAGATGTCAGAGGGATGGTGACCCTTTCCTGCTAATCAGAGGAGGATTCGCTAAGAGGAAAGCACTCCTCCCTCCAGCTCTGCTCAAGCTGTGATGAGGTTTCCATGTTTGTGCTGGCTCCTGGAAGTCTGATGGTACCTGTATCCTCTCTGGCATGACACAGTGATAACAGACACTTATCTTGCCACATCGTATTGTAAAGAGGAAGTCCAGAAGTTTATCAGTCAGCTTTAGTTTGTCTCGCTCTAAATCTGAATGGATTCCCAATCAGTTGAGCTTCTTTTTACATTAGGTGTATGGTTAAATTAATTTGGAGGTACACAAACTAGAATCACTTAGTTTGTGGGAACATTTCTTAATGTACCTTCTTAAATGAATTAAGTTATGGAAAGATACAACTCTGCATAAACAACCGATCAAGGAACAAATCGGCACATTCCTCTATGGTTTCCTCTTCCAGACTTTTATTATCATTTTTAGCTCTGGCAGCACATTTCTCTGCAGACAGCTTTGTGTTTTAAATGTTACTGCAGTAATTCAAGAACCATAAAGTTTTTAAGAGTTAGGCTTTTCTTCCCCTTTTGTGAATCATAACTTCTGTTTGGGTTGGCACTTTGAAAGTTACAACTTTGGAGCCACTTATGGCACGATTGTTCAGTAATGATAGAAATCCCTCATCACTTCCCTTTCATTTGGCCAAAAAACATATTTTTGGAGCTTCTCAAATAGTCTTCCTGCATTATTATTATTATTATTATTTTTTGCAAGCACACCTTCCAAAGGATGACGTATTTCAACAGCAATATGGCAACAGATAAAAATGGACATGCAACATCAATTCTCATGGTAAAAGCAGAAAAAATATATAATTTATCTTTATATACTTCAGTCTGAACCAGCTATAGGCTTTAGATGATTAAATATATTTGGTATTGTGTTGGAGGAGAGCAACTATCACTTTCAAACAGTAAATATTTCCATATTTATCCATGTGAAGAAGGAACTAAGAGGATTCCTCCAAATGTTATGTAAGGAACTGTAAGTTTAATATTAAGATTTTGACAACTATGATGGATGAAGATAATCCATGAGCTACGAGTGAAATAAATCTCTCAGATGACCCTTCATTGCTCTACAGGAATGTAGTTTCTCAGAATAATGGGTAAAAAGTATCTATGTATTTAACAAGAGGAAAAAAGGCAGCTAGTCTGCTAATCACCTGCAGGCTTTTCAGCTACAATCTTCTCAGAGGCTTGGGTCTGTTCACTCTTGTGACTGACCACATGTTTTTTGTTGTTACCCAGCAGACAGTTAAACTAAAATAATGACTGTGGCATACAGTATTCTCAGCGCTCTATCATATTTGAATTATTTGAATGTTTTCATTCTACCAGCAGCATGAAAAGTAAAACACTTCTTTTTGAACACAATGAATTTTGAATTCTCAGAGGCATGCACTGATATGATAAGGAACTTTTTTTTTTTGTTCTTTCCATTCCTCTAACAAAAGCTCTTCAGAACGATGAAGGGTGACATTGTGGAGTTCTTTCAAATGTTTTGGCCAGGCATCGACTGAAGATGCGTATCTGAGGACTCTCTGACCTGTGCTTTCTTCATGCCGACTGAAGGTCAGGAGTTGTCCGTATAGGTTTGACTCACTTTCTTTCATCCGTTTGACTGTGGGCTGCGACCCCGGTAATGTTATACAAATGTCATGCGTCATGGGACTGACAGGTCTTGCATGAGGGCCAGGCAGTTTGCCAACAGGGATTGCAGCAGAAAAGGAGCCTTTGTGGAACCACAGAGACCTCTGCCACTATTGCATTTTGCTGCCCAGATCATGCAGAAAAGCAGATTTTGTTTTGTTTTCAAGAACAGTTTTCAGCTTCTGTTTATAGATCTTTGTGAGGACTCTACTAAATCTGAAGCCAGTTACCCAGTCGCAAAGCACACCTTTTTTGAGTCATTTCAAGCATCTGGTTTATTGCCAGCCTTGTGGGGAGTCTGATAAGTTTGATCATCAGCAGAAAGTCACATTCTCCTCTAGCCTGCAGCTCAAAGGAAATGACTCACAGTACACAAAACAACAAGCTGTGCCTTTTATTTGGAGGTCTTATTTCTCTTGCACCCCGTGGCTTTGAAGCTTAGCAGCTGACACATTCTCAGACAATAAGGTTTCTCATTGTAGTTAATGTTCGATGGTCAGGGTTTAGCATTATGTTTGTCTGGCCTGCAAACGACTTGAAATGCTAGATGGGGGCAGCGTCTCAGCTAACTGTTTCAGATCATCAAAGATCAGACAAATAATACATGGAAAAAGAAAGTGTAATTTAGATTTTCTTTTTTGTTAAAGGGAAAAAGTTAATCATGCGAACTTGGTAGTGTGGGGAATAAAAATTGCTCCTTAAATTTAATAGCCGGTTGTGTTCCCGTCGGCAACAACAATTGACATTGTTTGTTTTCAATAACAAGTCTCTTTACATCACTGAGGAGGATTTCTGGCTCACTTTTCTATGTATAATTGCATTAATTCATCCTCAAGGAGCACAATAGATGTATTTAAGTTCTCATCACAGCATCTCAGTTGGATTTAAGTTTGGACTTTCACTAGGCCTCTTCAAGACCCCTTTAATTGTTTTGTTTTTACATTAAGAGGATGGCCATCGCCATGCTTGATCATCTGTGTGAAATTCCTTGTCTAAGATGCTGTGTTAGTTTTATGCCATTAAAGTATGCACACTTTCCAATTATCAGTCCATAGAATATTTTTCCCAATGTATTCTGGATCATCAAGGTATTTTTTTGGGCAGATGTAATAACATACAATAGCCTTTATCATATTTTGCTTTTATTTTATGGTTCTTACCTATAAACTTTCCCAAGGATGAATTTTGCTTTCTCAGTTTAGAGATGGTGATGCTCACTGTGCTTTTCTGGAGTTTCAAAACCTCAGAAACTGCTTTAAGAATCTCTGTGGACTAAATGTCAATGACTTTGTTTCTCATCTCACTTTGAATTTCTCTTGACTGGGCAAAATTACTTTTTGAGATCTCTTACACTGATTTTGCTTAGGCGACTTTTTTATTTTTAATCTGGCGGTAGTCAGGTTAGTTTGGGTGTAGCATGAGGGAATTACTTTTCACATTATGGCAGGTTCGCTTGGATACATATATATTTTTTTACCTTAATAAATGAAATCGTCATTTGAAAGCTACTTTTAGTATTTGTTATGCAAATATTTAAAAATATAATACAAATAGTATTGGTGAGTCAAATGTTTGCATTTTAAGTTAGCTAATCCTAATCCTGCTATTTGATAGACTCCTTTTATTCTTCGTTTTGTCAATAAAAAGTCAGATACTAAAACAAAAATCCTATTTGGAGTAAAATTTGAGAATTCTTACTGATTTAAAAGCTAAGTAAAATGTGGTTTTGTTCTTGATGAATGATGTTTCAGTAAAGAAGAATGCTGCCATAGCAACCGCACGGTTTCTTGGATGACATGGCCTTTTGCCCTGAACCCTTCTCTCAGTGGTGGCACACTTTTCCCTGGAGGATTCCTCGTACAACATCTGCCTCGTCCCCCCCTAATCTCCAAGTGACAGCCCCTTTTCTGCACTAACTCCAAAATCCAGAACTCTTCTGCTCTGACTTTTCTCAATAAGATCCTTCCATAACCACCTGCTGAGAAGGTTAGGTTAGAGGTCATCACCTCTGCCCTTGGGACAAACTCCCTCTAGTCGGCATCCTTTTAGAAACATAGCAAAGAAGAGAACGATTATTCATGAGTTCTTCTGTTAATTTGCAAAAAAGATCTCATTAAAACGAATAAATCTAATTTTTGATTGCATAAGACTGGCTTCAGAGAACTCAAGTGATGGTTATTTTTCTGAAATTCTCTCGTGATCGCTAAATGTGAAGAAAGAAGGAGACAGGATTTTCCTGCAGCTTCTTTTCGAGCTTGGTGCCCCGTCGTGGCCTGAAGGAATCACCCAGCTCTCATCAATCTGCTTCCACATTCCACAATAGCTGACAAAGAGACTCCACTCTCTCTGCGGCAGATGGCTACGCCTCGGGCCGTCCAAGCCAAGCTTCTATTGTTCAGGTTCAGGGATCTGATGCAGGGTCCTTAACTCCTCCTCCCTCAGTGTCACAAGGGGATGCCAGGGCGCAGTAGTGGATTTTAACCACTCCTGATGCTGTAATAATCAGAAAATGTCCGATATTTTTATCGTTTTCAAAAAATAACATGGGCGCTGTTGCTAAAAATTAAGCTTACCAGGTTTAAAATACAGCAGATAAATAAACTGACAGACTAAAAACATAATCTCCCAGGATTATCTTGATTCCCACAGGAATACAGGAGGGAAGCGTGGCCCAGTGGGGAAACAAGCAGGCTCTCAGAGCCGGCTATCATGCTGGAAGTCATGTTTTCTCCTGTTGTCTCTGACTCAGAGGCCCAGTGAGATGCTTTAAAACCACAAAACCTCACCACAAAAATGTGTAACTAGTTTTATATGGTTAGTAGTGTGAGGTGAGATTATCTTAACCTATCTTAATTGAATTTTTTGCTAAGTGAAAACAGTTTATACAATGAATTTCATTCACATAGAACTCGAAACACATTTGAAATGGTTAAAAAAATGTGTTTGTATTATTGTTTATGTATTGTCGTGTGTAATAACTGTTTTCTGCTCTTTTTAAGTCATCAACTACAAACTACTAGCTAATCAGATTTTTTCTGCCAAAATACCAAAACGATCAATACCACTGCCATAATACAGACTTTATTTATGCCACTATACTAATAAATATATTCTGAAGAGTACAATACACTTTGATTTAACAGCATCAATGTGTCCTCCTACATGTAAATTAAACCTTTGGGGAAAAAACAACTTATTTTTGTCACTTTATAATCAGGTTATGCCAAATTCTCCTGCAGAACCAATTCAGAACTGTCTTCAGTACCAGCCCTCAGTCAGTGCTGGAGCCACTTTGGTACCACCTTTGTATTGTTTTTTAAAAAAAAAATTAGATCTAACATCAAGGTTTACCTGTGCACCTCACAACTGTTTTACAATATCGTCTTTGCTCCCTTTTCCAAACTAATAAGAACATGAGGAACTTTTATCACTACTCTGTCTTGTAGATGTTTTTTGAAGCCCCTCGCCAGCTTGACTTAGTCCATTCAGTAATTAACATAAAGCTGCACATCCACCAGGGAGCATGCAGCCCCGTCTCCTCAGGCTTTTGTGGAGAGAGAGCCTGTATGTTTAACACATCTGTCGTCTCCAACGTTAGAGCAACCCACAGACAGGCTCCACCATGCAGATCTTTTATTGGGCAATGAAAGAGACCTTTGGGACTCCTGATAGATGCCCATCGTTCCAATGAATACAAAAAGCAGCATAATGGGGGGAATAGTAGTGCTCAACTCCTGGAAAAAAACAACAACTTCTCTTTCTGATGCTGATGTAGTCGGGTTAGGAGACAGGACATGTCTGGGCAAGTTTTCACAAGATTCTATGTTTTTAAAAATGTCTAATAGAAGGGTTTTATTAAATATATAATAGTAAAACAATCATCATCTTAATATAAGTAAACGTTGCTAAAAGTGAGATTTGAATTCAAATTAGTTCAAAATGTCAGATAACATTCAAATAGGGCTTGTAGAAATGTGGATACTGAAAAGCCAAACGTAGTTAGGAAAACCTTTTATAAGATTTTGGACAAACACCTTTATCTGAGTCTCACTAAATGCTCTACTGTTCTGGACATTTGGTTTTGTTTGTGGTCTTTAAGGACACGTGATGTCTTACATCCGGATCCTTTACTTTGTTCCTTGCTCTGTTGTTGAAAACACTGACACAAAGCCATGAGACATCATTATTAACATTTTATTTCAGTGAGAAAATAATGTATTCTCTTCTGTTTTCTGACTTTTTTTTACAGAACCAACGGAAAGCATCGAGAACATCAAGTTTAATTGGATGCTTTGGGGTCTTTGTGCAGAGGATGTTTACTGCGGTGGTTTTACCTCAGAGACACAACAGAAATAGATAGACAATGGAACGCACAATGTCCTATTTAAAGATGGTTCACTGCTATTTATAAGCCACTGATGAGACCTTATGAGGAGGAGCAAAGTTGAAAGCAATCTGAATGTTGTTTTTCTTCATTGTCAACTAAACCAAAACAAAAATGAAAAATGTCTCTTATTTCTATTATTGTAGCATAAGTTTAAAACAAAGATGGGCTTAAAGAGACTATTTCTCATCAGATGAGATCTTTTGTAAGAGCAAATGTGTTTTAGTACAGTTGTGGTTTCTTTTTTTAATTGCAGTGAAGGAAGTGTTAATTTTCTGGTGTCCTGAAAGAATCCTGACCGTTGTCCCTGTTGGTCCTTCATCATTATTTATCTGCTGGTGAGACCCCTTTTTAAATCAGAATAGACACTTGTGGCTCGACACAATGGGCGGCATTGTTTCGCTGTGAAAGGGCTGCATGTGCTTTGCTAATGCCGCTCTTGCAGCAGCCAACCTCCGGGACAACTTCTACATTCAGCTTTTGATTAAGGAGCACCGTTCTGCATGGATGGCTTCCTCCAAGGTGCCTGGAGGTTGTGGGAAAGGGCCAGGGAGAAAGTGTGGCCTCAATCCGAGGCCGACCCGGCCTCAGTGAATGGGCCACAAAGACTTCAACGATTCCGGGCTCTGCTTTGTCCGGTGGAGGTGGGGGTGGCTGTAGCTGTTGGAGTGTCTGACCAGTTCTGACAGTTATACAGCGAGGCGGATGTGTGTCTGTGTAACTCCTTCTGTTACTGAAACTTTCATGGAACACCGTCTCAACAGGTCTCTGAGCCTGGAATTAGATTTTTTTTTGGGATGTGATAATTTTAAGCACGTTTTCGTAATGACCTAAATATTTTTGAGAGGGTAACTAATCTGTCCTGAAGGTGGGCCAGGTTTAGCACACTCTTTCTAACAAATAAAGCCTCATGTTGCAACAAGTGTTGCTTGGGATAGTGTGATAATGTTTTGGAAAGCTTAGGTGTTGCACCGCACCCTGCAGCACTAGCAAAGAACACAACATACGGTGGATTGATTTAAAAAGTAATCAGTGTTGAAGAGAAGTGTGGATGTCGCAAGAAAATAAGAGAAACTGGTTTAATTTTGGTTTAATCAGCAGGTGAGACTTGACCTAGTAGAAGAGAGGTGAAGGGGGATAATTGAAGGATAAGAGATAAGTAAGCACGGAAGACAGGATGAAGGTTGAAAGAGGAAAGAACGAAGGATGAAAGAGGTAGGTATGAGGGATGAGGGCGGAAATAGGTAGGGATGATGGAGGAGGTGGAGATGAGGGATGAAGAATGAAGGATGGGGTATGGTATGGTCATGTTGAGACCCTCTCTGGTTTTTAATTGTTGCTGGCTGTGTCAATTATCTTTTACAAATTAATAAAATTATGCTGCAAGTTCTGCTTAGTCCCAATAGACTGAAGCAGGTTTTCTAACAGGTGAAGTCTCTTCTGATCCTTACCTTTTAAAGACTGCTTTTGGGTAATTCTCTTTTACAGACCTAAATACTTTACTTACCTGCTGGGTAATTATTCTAATGTGTTGCATATGTTTATGTTTTTTTCTAAACTGGAAACAGGTTCTGTTTGCAGTGTGTGAAACAAGAGTACGCACACACTGAGCAAAATGCTTGCTTAGCAGAAATGCTCTCAGAATCCTTACAGAGTGGGGGTCTTGATCAGGTTTTGATCGCAATAAAATGTTATTATTAAAGTGGCAAATTGGTAAAGTTGAATGTAGAGAGTGCGGTAAATTCTGTAACTAAAATGTTAATTAATCAGAGTGAATCAGATTGAGGGTGTTTCTGCGTTTCCAGATATGTCAACACCGCTGTACTGGACTGATTCCTGATGCCTTTGACATCTCCATATCCATGACATGATCCGTTCGATCTCCGTAATGCCGCAAGGGATTCAATTTAAAACTACCTGCAGCTGTTGCGGAGATGTCCCGTGGGAAAACTGAAGAGGCTTGTAAGCTTTACTACACTTTCCCATGGATATGACAAGATGTAAACAAGCAGGATGCAGAGCTTCAGCAGATTGGGATCATGTTTCTGACTCATGCAGTGCAAAGAGAAATATATTCTCAAAAAGGGAGGATACACAACTGGAAAAAAAACAAAACAAACAGCACATTTCGGTTCATAAATAAGGCATAAAAATGTCTGCCTGCTACATCCCGATTCTATGTAATGAGCTTTTGACAGATGAACAATGCCTCTGCTAATCCATTTAATATGAGAGGATCAGCTCAGCTGGATTGACAACAGGAGGTAAAACTCTGGTCTGTGAGATTGATGCTGCTCTGATTCCCTGGCTGGAGCTGAACCAGGTCTGCTGCTGGATGTTAATCCCAACAGCAAACTGCTCTTATTTCTCCTAAACTACCCAGGATTTGATGGTTTTGGTGAAAGAATGAATCCATTTGTGGAGTCAGTTACAGTGTAGGATTTTCTGACAGGTGGCATGTTCAGTATACCAAGTGCGACGCTATTCTGTCTCGTTAAGCTTCTTCTCCCCCGAATGCAAAATCCTCCTGCTGTCATGACAGACAAATCTGCTGTATTAACTGAAATGATCAGATTGTGCAAATAAAAGGAGCTTAGAAAACTGTTGAAAATATACCAGATCACCGACAAATGTCATTCCTGGAATTTATTGAAAAGGCAAATAAGGGTGGAAAAAGAGAGTTCAGAACTTTAATTTAATAAAAGTGAGTTTGTCATGGATTCTGAAATAAATACAGCAACACACTTGAATTGTTTTAATATTTCCACTACATTTGACTCACTGGCTGCTGGCAGCTCTTACAAACTGTTTTGTACGACTTTTCAAGATGGTGGGCATTTTTATTACTCAACTTTTGGGGTGGGGGAAGTTAAATAGCTTTGACCCAAATAAGTAAAATACAGGAAATCTACAGCAACTATCAGTGCCAAATCCATGTTTATGGGCTAAGATTTTTCTCATTGCCTTTATTTGGCCTTCCATTGTTTAAAGCACTGCAATTGTTGTTTTTCCAGTTAATTGTTTACAGTGCCAAAGAGAGGCTGGTGTTTTTAGCACCAGTTCTTTGTGATTTCACTACTGCCAGCACTTTCTGTGGCACTAACAAGCTGATGCTATCTCAGCTTTCCTATTGTCTTCATGGAGGGGACAATGGGATCAGGTTTTCTTTGTTTGTTCAGAGTATTCCCCCCACCAATGGGACCAGTAGCTTGAAATTTTCTTAAAGTCATAAAACACTCACCATCGTCCATCACTGAATCCAGTGAAGCAGTCATTGTTTGTGATGGTGCTTATGGCCACCCAAAAGAAGAGTTTAAACGATTGTGAATTTTTTTTTTTAATTAAAATGTTTCTAAGAACAAACCATTTTATCGCAGCCTCACATAGTTTTACAACATTTTATTACTATCTCAGTGCTAGACTCAGCCTTTTAACCCATAGTTATTGTCACATTGACCAACATATTTGATGTGTATTGATGACGGCGCTTGACAAGATGTATTGTTACTGGTTTCATAATTGGTGCCTGTATGATGTTTTTACATTTTCGTAATGTAAAGCGCTTTGAACTGCCTTGTTGCTGAAATGTGCCATTCAAATAAACTTGACTGATTTGTAATATAGAAACAAAAGAAAAACTAAAATGTAACTAACAGTGGAGGAAAACAGTGGACTTGAGTCCATTGCCTTGGGGAAAAACAAAAATAAAACAATTAAGGCAACACGCTAATGGTAACTCTCAACTGTGAATCATGGAGCAACAAGCAGATAAAACCAAGCATATAATGAATGGGATGTTTATGGCGACGTAATAACGAGTTGACTCTTTGGTTGTGGAAAATCAAACTGTTGTTCTAGTAGATCGATTTAATAATCTCCTCCAGTCCCGGCTCTGATGTCACTTAAGTGGAAAACCCCCGAGGGGCTCCATCCACCTTGCTTTGTTTTTAACTTCAGAGTACTTTGTGGCTCGTTAAAGGAAGCACATAAGAATGATGTTTACTCTAATATGGAAACACTAATATGAGTTGTATGAAAGGAAATAACAAAATCCCTAAGGGGTAGTTTGATTTTGTGATTTAGATTACCTCCTGCTACACTGAAGAGGTGCTAACTCAGACGACATCCTGGCGGGTGTAAAGAGCATGAGAAAAAAAAGGTTACAACATCGTACAATTGTCAAACTCTTAATCTTTCTCAAAACAGTACCAGAGACCCGAGAACGCAAATGGTGCCACCTGAAGTACTTGGACGTTACTAAAAAGCTTTTTTTTAAAAAAAACAAATAACAACACAAACTGTCTTATATTGTTTTTTACTGCATTTTTTTTTACAACAAATTATTTTAGTTTTTTACAAATGAGGGTCTTTGAACGCAACAAAATATGTGGAGTAATCTCAAAACCCCATACTTGGAATCTCCTGACTCAGCGTGCGGTCATGACTCCCAACGTTGGGAGGCATTAGAACTTAATTACCTAATTCCCAAAATATTTTCAGCTATCTCTGTTTTTTCCTGTTTTCACATACCAGTAAAGTAATTTAACTACTCCGTGGTCACATCTGCTTTTCATTGTCATGGCTTCTTACTTTGCACGGCCTCCTGTGTTGCTGTATATCACCCTCCGCTCCCTGCAGCCCCAACTGAACTTTGCCGCCCTGCATTACAAAAAGAAAACCAAGCAAACAAACAAACAAACAAACAAAAACATCAGCTAACTTGTAAAAACAACAAGCTGGGAGATCAAATCTTTTTGAATGGGGAGTTGAAAGTGAGGTAATTGGTTGCTAATAGAGTTCTGAATGCAAAGCAAACATTCATTAAAATCCTAAACGGCTACAGATGTGGAATTTTGCAGTCGGCTAAATGCCTCTGCATGGGGCATAGGAGTGTTAGAAGTGACAACGATCAGGGGGATCCGAGCAGTTCACAGACAAAAAGGGGTTTTAATTTTGGGAATGCTAGTGAAAGACATCTTGGATAATAATAATAAAAAACCTGGGATGAAGATGAGTATTAAAAGTTGATTTAATAGAGGAAATCTTCTGTTGTGAGGCAACAATCAATATTTAACAAATTATTTTGTATTTTTGTATTTTTTCCACAATTAATAGGACACCACAATCTGATTAAAGACAGACTTTTTACGTAAATCATCACTTTAGTTTATTTATCTTCCATGCTTATCTGGTCTGATATCAAATATTTTGTTTTTTTTTTGTTTTAAATAAATACCACATATTTGTTTTAATCCATATAAAGTTACTTTACTTCCAGACTACATGTCCTATAAAATAGAACTCACATCATGTTCTTTGAGGCCATGATCACTATCTTGGTCAGACTGTTGCTATTCTGACCTCCCTGTGGAAAAAAAAAGGTGGATTACACACTTTGTAACCCACATGACACTACGAGAGTGAAACTTCAGCAGTTTCCCACTGGAGTCTTCCTCCGCTCCGCCTGTCATCCCGTGAGAGTCTGACACATCCGACCGCCCTGTCTTCTCCACAGTCTCAGATCCCACAGTCCCATTCTTTCCTCACAATGCAAACACAGATCATGTCGCTGCACCTCTTCATGTTACACCCTCCTCTAACACTGATGATGAGACAACAAATAGGAAGCCGAGCCAAGTCTTCCTCGTCTGTTCTATTTTGGGCCGTTCCGCCGCATGCATGCCTGTTCGGCTTTAGAAGACCAGAGTAGGCTGGACTCTCAATTTGTTGATCATTTGATGTTCCCACAACAACAGAAGCCAGGACAAAGAGAGAATGCTGGGAAAAAAAATCGGGGTGACAGACTGGAAATAGGGCAGCGGCAGGGGTCGCTATGCAAATAGATCGTTTTCGCTTGGTTATGAGGGCAGCGAAGTGGGTGCGAAGTGAACAAGTATGACCTCAGCCTGGGGAACTTTGAAATGGGACATCAGCCACCAGGCATGAGTTTCCTGTTTTTGTTGGATCCGTAGAGTTATCTTTCTCCTCCACAGAAAAATCTCCCTGAGCTCAAAGTGGAAAGCTTGTTTATCCATTCGAGAAACAAGGTTTCTAAGACACATCTAGGAAAAGTCAGAGGTTTACTCATTTCACATGGTGGTGAATGTGGTAATTAATGCAAATACGGTAGAGTTGGAAGATGCAAAATGAAGGTTAACCTTTAACATTCATGGTCATTTTTCTGTTTGTCTTGGTATTTTTTGTTGTAAAGCGTTATTTCATTAAAACTAAATACCTTCTCAAAAGGAAGCTTGAGCTGTATGCAAACCTCTTGTGACATAATAAAAGTTATGGCATCCAATCCTTACATTCAGTGTTATTTACTCTTATAATATTTTCCTTTTTCCTTTTTACTTTAATGTATTTAACAAATGTCCTCCCATAAAACTGTTTGCCAGTGTTTTATACATCTGCAGCGCAAAGTTTATATGAACAGCGTGTGTTTTGGGAAAATTTGGCAACAATAACTCATACTGAAGTAGTTTGTGAAAAGAACTGGGGCAGACCGGAAAAGACACATTTCAAAGATCAAAGATCATTTGAACAGAAGCAATCATTTCAAGGGAAGTTAACATAAAAAAACCATACAGTCTGCAATACACACTTAACATGACGGAAATAAAATCTCTAACTTGCTGAAAGAGAGGAAACCAGTCAAGTCACAGATGCTTAAATCATGAAGATGATCACTGTTTCCATCAACGTTTCTACCAAACATCATGTTCACTGTTGCTTGCATCGAGCAAGATTTTCAGAATCTGTTTACATCTTTGAAAATGTGTTAGCCTGTCTTTGTGTTTACTAATGCCAGCTGCTCAGCTTGATTCTTCTGCCTCTCGTGATATAATTGGCCCAAATACACACAAAGCAGCATTACTAGTATATAAAAAATATATATTTTCAGAACATTATATTTTGTGAAATTCTGTACTGGAAGGTCAAACTTCATTATCCAGATGAGGTTTTTTTTTATTATTAATTTACATTTGGAAGTGCAAGTACAACACTGGATAGTGTCTTTAAGACTGGGATTGGACATGGAAATATCTCAGTCAACAAAAGCTTTTAAAGGTCCCCAGGGTTTGTTGACATATGAACTTGAAGGGTCTCCAGTGGCTATCTGATTTCAAGGAACGACTTGAGGTTCTTTACTAAGTGAAAACGTTTGTGTTATTTTGAGGGGAACATCAGTTTTGTCTCGTATCATGATTTGATTTTAAAAAGTGAGCAGCTTTGTGTCTTCACTTTTCTTAATCTATACTTAACTTCATTCAAAAAGTTGTAAAAAAAAATCGACTTATGTGAAAAGTAATATTTCTTTTGCCAAAAAAAAAAAAAAAGTTAAAAGCTCAATGTTGTTTTTACTCTAAAGATAGTGTCTCACTAAGTGTCTTGTTTTGTTTGCATTGAAAAGCTCTCTTTAGCTTAATGGAGTCTCTGCTGTTCTGTACAAATTGTCCATGTTTACACATCTCAAGAGAAGCTGAAGAGCACTCAGTGCCGGCCCTTTGAGAGATCCATCTAATGTTGAGTGAGAGCAAAAAAAAAAAAAAAAAAAAGAAGTGGAGTTCTGAGAACGAAGCCGGCTCTCAGGTCTGCTGTGACCTTTAATCCCGTCAGAGATACCGTATCTGTGATGGGAAAGTAAACAGAAGTGAAGACAGGATCTTCATGCTAATCACTGGTCCTCTGAGAATTACGCATGATGTTTTCCTCTGAACTCACATGTTCACCCAGAGGTGTTCAGTTCTTTATTGTGGTTAGCAACAATTCTGACTTAATTACATAAACAGCAGGAGAACAGAAGAATCCAGAAATCAACCTTTCATTTGAGTAAACGTAAGGCATTTAACCAAATAAAGTGGGGCACTCTTATGAGATCTCACACAATTTCCACAAAATAAAGGGAGCTGAACAATTTTCTTTTTATTTGCATTTCAATTAAACTTTTCATTTAGATTCCAGGATGTGATTTAGCACAAAGGACCATTTTTGTCGCTTTTAAGATTGGTGGGGGTGGGGGGGCTACTTATCTAAATCTACAGTAAGATCAATAAATTAAACGTTTTAAATGACTTGAACTGTCAAAAACAAGGTCCAATGAGGTCTAAAGTCTCACCACAATAAATTTTGATAAAGGAGGTATAAAAAAAATCTTAAAGCATTGCATGTTTACTATTAATTAGAGAATCGGTGATGTTGTGAGTCTTTTCCATAAACCCTGAAAAGCTTGTTAGAGTGTAGGGCTTCATAAACTCTTTAAAATGTCTTGTGAAATATTTAGAGGAAGAAAATGTTTTATACTATCAGCAGAAAGCGGGATGTGTGTTTTTGACACCTCATCAAATTGACGGGTCTTTTTTTTCATAGCAGTAATGATATTGGTATTTTTTCATTTTTAATCTTGCTTTGTAAAATTACCTTTAATCAAACATATGCAGAGTCCTGCATACTACTTTTAAATATTAAACAGAGATAGTGAATAAAACATTTGATTTTTAAAAATTCCCTTTTTTTAAAGTTTTTGCATTTGTAGCTGGAACATTTATGAAAGCTAGAGTTTATCTCAAGCTGCTATAAATAAAAGATACCTGTACTTTTCCACGCTTGGTTTATCAAAGATCTAAAGCTTAAATCAAAGCATTATGCATCATCTTCAAACAGACCTTTGAAGTATTTTTAAGTAGAGAAAATAATTCAAAAGAGGAGACATTCAGAGATTCATCCAAAGGAATGTTAACGCACCAAAATGTAGGATAAATGGAAACAGTATGAAGCTGTGGCTTTCGGCTAATATCTTCCAGGTTTTTTTTCTTCTTCTCAACATTTGGGATCTTTTAGGAGTCGATCTAACGCTGCTGGAGATCCACGTGTGCTTTTGGAGTTGTTGGAATCCAAAAAGAAAAAGAGAAAGTAGCCATACGAAAATGTCTGTTTAGTCAATTGTTGTTTGTGTCACGCTGTTTACGCAATTCAGTAAGGAATTTTTTTTTGCAGCATGCAGAGAAATAAACCACAGTGAGTCAAAATTTCAAAATACAGCCTCAGATTACCAAATAATCTAGGAAGGAAATTGTAAATGTTTACGAAAATATTTGTGAGTTTCTGGTCACTTGTATGAAGGCTCTGAAGATTAACTGTGCCAGCAGAGATACAAAAACCACTAAAAATAAACTGAAATGCCAAGAAAAGTCAGGGTAGTTCTCTCCCACTTGTCAGGCAAAGATCTGAATTTGCAAATCTGAAAGATCTGAAAAGAGGGATGGGCAGTCATCTTGCTCAACAAAAAACAAGCGGTTGACTGAAGATTAATGAATGTCAGAGAAACAATCCCCTGTTCCTGGCTTCTAGTTTTGTTTAGATGTAAATGAACAAGAGAACACGTAGGCAATTGGTTTTCTGCAAGTCACAGAAATAAGGAAAGGGACACACCTGCTATGGCAATTTAGCTCAAACGGAAAGACAATTTTCCGACAATGAGGCCTCTCACAAGGTGGGGCTTTTCTTCAATACGCCCAAGAGGAACACATGGCAACTTTGGGTACCGTTAATTTTCTTAAACACAAACGTTACAATGGGAAAATCCTGTAAAGTAAGAAGAAAAGATGGTGCTAAAGATTTGAGATCGAGCAGCAGGTTTGGTGGTGGCTGGTGGTTGCTGGGAGCAGGGGTTTTTATTGAGGCTTCTGCAGCTGCGTGCCCCTCTGAATGGAGCTCATGTCGTTTGGTCTGCATCCCAGAACCAGACGGCACTCGCTGGTGAGAGCCAAAATTTGAATAACAAGTGTTCAACAGAGGCCAACTGTTCAGATTCCTTACAAGGTCAAATAAAAACAATGGAGCCTGTTTGTCTGGTGAACACACGGCTCTCATTTGGGCGAGTTCAAAAAGTTTCTCCTTGGAAGACGGGAAAACTCAAGGAAGTTTTCTAAGTGGTGCCCATATGGGGATCGCTAATAGGCCTAGCATGGCAAAACTGGTTTCGCAAAAACAATGCAAAGCAATAATCGTACTTGATCATTTTTATTAAAGGAAATACATATTTTATTATTAATTTACTTACTTTGAAGTTGGATTCAGGCTTGGAATTTACGATTGTGATTTCTGTGTCTAAAATGAAGAAATATGGAACCAAAAGCAAGTACAGCCAAAATGCAGCCAGATGTTGTTGAATATTGACAAGACAGCCATCTATGCAGTGCTCAGTCTCCACCAAAAAATAAATACTAACAAAAAAATCTCAAATTTGAGGAAGAGGAAAACAGCTGAAATGTTCTCTGAAACCAGCATCCTGGAGACCTAACAAACTGGCATCCTCAGGAGGGAAATAAAATGTTTTCTTCCTGGTGCCCAGTTTGACTCTGATTGACAACAGTGGCAATTTATTTCATTTGTGACCAAATTAACTACCCATACAGTGGGTGTACAAGTCTAACTTTTCTCCACATAATTATTTCATGTTTTCCTCTTGAGGGTTTAACTACATAATTGCGAAGTAAATGTTAAAAGTTTATTTTGATATATGCACCTTATGTACAGACGCAGTATCTGTCTCTGTGGTTTGTTTAATATCTACTTGAGCTCTCTGTGCTGTGTTGTATCCTAAGGAAAGATTATTCCATTCCCTTAAATCCAAGAATCCAATTGTTTTTTAATCCAGGGACAAACAATGTTTCAAACATAAATACTACTTTTGGGGGGAAAGGTGAAACATACCATTTTCACCCATTTATTTTATTTTTTTTACTTAAATGAAGTTCATCCTGTGTCCACAGTGTTTTCTGCATTCGTTTTTCTGTGTTGTGAAAAAGACAAATTTTTCAATTCAATTTTTTTTTATCATTCTCAATATATACAGGGGCATTGCTCCAGAAGCTTTTTGAATAACAGTGGAAAGACCGTTCTGATTTATTTAGGTTTCATGACTGAATTATTGTGATTTCTGCCCTGTAAGGTATGTTGGTAAACAAAACTTTACATTTAGATCAAATAATAATACAAAGATATTGTTCTTGTTTTCAGGCACTCATACCCAAATCCAGCTGATTTTATAAAGCAAGTCTGCAGCCCTTCAATAGTTGAGTGGACATCATTTTAAAATCTTGTGTCTTTCCTAACTTTTGATCAACATGAACAGCTCCTCCTACACACGTTGCTCTTTGATGACAGGAATTCAGGATTTTCTAAGGTCAAACTTTTTCTTGTGAGATCTTGAAAACTGCAGCTAAGCCGCAGACCCAGACACCAAACCAAACCCCGCCCAATGAACCATCACAGGCTTGCATGTCAGATTCACAGACCTCCCACGAGGCGTGGCCACTGTGAGAGATTTTAAATACCCCCACTTTTACAATGGAGCCACTCATTTGCTATGATCTCTAAAGGAGTTTCTGTATTTTAGTTTGTTGTTTCGCTGAGGAGGAGCAACACCATATGGACTTGGCATCAGTTGCACGTTGCGCCGCTTCATAGTTTTTTTTTTTTTTGGTTTTATTTTTTGAAGTTTCTTTTGAAGTTTTAATCATGCCGAAAAATAATGGGAAAAAGACAGCGATCTCCGTAGCCTGCACGGGATGCCTCTGCCTGCTGCTGCTGCTGCTGGTCGCCGTGCAGCATCACCGCGTCCAGGTGTCCGAGGAGACGCACGGAGAGGACGCAGCTGCGCGCTCCGCGCCGGAGGACAGCGCACCGCGCGCCCAGGATAAGAAAGGATTCTCGACCTACTTCACCAAGCTGGCCCGGGGACGCAGGGAGGTGGAGAAGCCCGCACGGACCTCAGCCGCCGCCTCGGACCCCCCTCCGGCTGAGGACATCAGCGCGGCTGATATCTTCATCGCCGTGAAGACAACCAAGAAGTTCCACCAGTCCAGGCTGAACCTGCTGCTGGAGACGTGGATCTCTAGGAACATGCAGCAGGTGAAAAAGCATTCCTTAATTATTTTATTTAATTATTTTTTCATACTAATTAGTTTGTTACAGCAATGTGCAAGCTGTCAGTGAAGGTGATTCAACTTCAACTAAATGTTAAAAACTTCGGTGATTCATGTTTTTAGGTGCTGCTTTGTTCCTCTTGTCACCTTTTGGCACACTTAAATATCCTCGCAGTTCCTGTAAACGGCGCTAAGCTTCTGCAACTCTGTCACTTTTTATTCTCCTCTGAATGATGTGCCTGAGAACGGAGGGAGCAGTTTCAGGACCCCCTGTCCTCCCTCTTCTTCCTCCCACCTCCTCCTCTCTGCCTCCCCACTGCCTATTATCCCTCCTATTCTTCGGTGTCCCTGTGAATGCCGCTGCTGCAATGGATGCTTCACAGAACCGACTGCAGCTCTGTTCTCCGTTCCCCTTTTCCAGGACTAACAAAGCATCTTACTGAACAAGAAGAGGAGTGTGTGGAGGGGGGGTTCCCAGCTCTCTCTCTCTCTTTCTCTCCCTCACTTTCTCCATGGGAACATGGGAACTGAGTCTGGTTCAGGCACACTGTGAAGGGATGGGAAAATGGGGGCTTTGATGAGAGGGGATGCCTGGGACAAAAGCGGTGCATCTGCAGGCAGGTTTGCACACTGGTGCACAAAGAGAGGCCTATTATTTGTTTGAAGAAAGCACATCAAAAGTGATTTTATCCTGCATGTTGATGCACTCCACTTTCAGAACATGCTTGAATCACCATCTGTAGCGATAGTGACCCATCAGTCACTACTGGCTCTAACATCTTAGAGCCGGAGAAATCATTAGTTGGAACTGTTTGAACATCTCCCATTAAAGGCTCGAACACACCCTCGGCACCTTGCGACATGTGCTAATTGGCTTGCAGCTACCGTCGTGGATCACGTTAGTGAACTGCAAAGTCCAGAGGTAACAGCAGGACTGATAGGCAGACAGCTGGGGGGACGGAGGGGGGACAGGCAGGTGGGAGGGGTGGGGGTCCCGCAAGGACAAAAAGGATAGACTGAGCAGCACAATGCAGGAGGGAGTTTCTGGAGGAAGGGTGCCAGGTGGTCAGGGGGAGACGGAACAAAGGACAGCTTTAATGCCAGCCATATGATGCTCAGAGTTCCCACCGTGTGCATATGGCCGTCCTCATCAGCAGAGGTTTGATTCTCACGGTCAGCTGACGAGCATCTGTGAAGTTTGGATTATTTTTTATGCTAATCTCTTGCTAGACGATTTCACTTCCTTGCACTGCTGTCTGTGCAATGGTACATTTAATTTTTTAAAATTTATATTCAAATGAAGTTGCAGTCTCGAAACCAAAAGTCTCCCCCGTATGAGCCTCAAACATTTACAATAAATATTTCCATAGCCGAGTTAATAAATTGGCTTCAGCATGAGGCTGTAAAGTACAAGTGGTCGGCCTTGGCACAGAGGCAAAGCGTGGACGCATCACGCCTCTAACATGTCCCTGAATTGTTTTCCAGCTCATTTGTCCTGACAAAAAGTGCTGAAAGGCTGCAGAACAGAGAGGGGAAGGAGTCAGGGTGGAGGTGGTTGGTGGAACGAAGGGAGCCTGGTGGCCTTCCTTCCTGTGGAGCTGGAGGCAGCCAGCCAGGCACCACGTTCAGCACAGACGGGGTCGTTCGTGCAACCCCTTCCTGTGCTCTGGATTGCATCGTACCCACTCCCTCTTTTTCATTTTCTCTTTTGTTTCTTATCTCTACTTTAACAACCAAACATTTTAGAGTTTTTTTCCCCTCTTTTTTTTTTTTTTGGTTGGATTTCATATTCTGTGAAAGCAGCTGTACCTTTAAGCTCCAGAAATCCAACAATGGCAGCAGAAACTCTTCCCTAAAGTGCATTCTCTTCACTTAACTCCTGCAGCTGTATGCAAATGCAGGCAAACATGCTCAGAATTTACCCAGCGGAGCCTTTACCCAGCATGAAAACTCTCTGCATTGTTCTCTTCAAGAGCCTCTGGCCGCGTTTGGGGCTCAGAGTAGGAGGGGGAGTGAGGGGGGGGGAGAGAGGCAGGATGAGGAGGAACAGGGGGTGAATGGCCACACACGGTTTTCGATTTACTAATCAGTGGTGAGATCCCCCCCACCCCACCCCTTCCTCCCTCCATCTTTCTTTCTGTCAGTGCCCTGGCAGCTCTGGCAGCTGCCTCAGTGATTAGGCCATCTATTCATCGAGCTTTTAAAGCAAACAGCGCCAGGCTGTGATCCCCTCGCCACTGAAACCACCACCCTGTCCTAAACAAATACAGACTCTCTGCTTTTAGCATAAAAAGGGGAAGAAAAAAAAAACATCTGCTCAGAATTTGCTCCGAACAGTCCTGCGGTAGCCTCTGTTTGCATCCTTTATTGCGTAGAGAAATAGATCTTTAACTGCGGACGCACGAACGAGGCCCTGGCTGACACAAAGCGCCCTGTCGTGAGGCACCACGACCTGGCGTGTCTAGACGTGTGCCCTTGATAAGGTGGCGTGATGTTCGGCAGGTGCTGCCTCACCTGAGGTGAAGAGTAAACATACCCCTGGCGGTTATAAAGCCTGCGGCCTCAGGCCCTTTCATCGTACTCATTGAGCAGCTTGCACCTGCTCTATGGGAGTTATTGGTGGCGCCTTTGTTGCTCACCCTTTTTATGACTAATTGCTACATTCAACAAGTGCCTGCAGTCTCGAGGTTAAAACTCCTGAGACGTTATGAGTCCGTCAGTCACACACCTTCCAGGACAAAGACGATGGAGTGTTGGCTGTAACTTTTTTTTACGCCACTGTTTCAGGAGAGTAAACACTGCGAGGCTCCATATAGCCGGGCGAGCTGGCTGGTCCAAGGGCGACGTGATGTGGGGTGTGTGTCTGGGAGGCGGACAGTCTGCCTCCTCCTTTGTCGGTTGTCTGGGATGCTTCAGGGCGGCTTTATGGTTGCCATGGAGAGAGTAAAATGCAGGACAAAAGGCCTTTATTGGAGCAAGGGGCTGTTTAACGCAGTGTGTTTTCCACTGCATAAAAGACACGTTGATTGATGCTAATCACAGCGGCTTGATGCAAGGAAGCAGGATTTTGTTTTGCTTTTGATTGTGTGAAAGCTCCACATAATCAGCCAAAGTGTTTTTTTGTTTTTTCCTGTTTTATATTTGGACCAAGTCATCTTATCCATGACTTCTCTTTGTTCACAGACTTACATTTTCACAGACGGCGAAGACGATGAGCTAAAGAAGAAAATTGGTAAGTTGTATGTGGAAATTCGTCAACAGAGATGTTCTTTGTTTGAAAAGACCTTTCATTAACTACTAAATAGATTTTATGAAAGCTATAAAATTTTTTTCTTCTTTTCCTCAGTTTCCTTGGATTGTGCAGTCTCACAATAAAACTATTTCTGTTTCGGTCATTTTGCTCCTGCAGGAAGTCACGCAATCAACACCAACTGCTCTGCCGCTCATAGTCGGCAAGCTTTGTCCTGCAAGATGGCGGTGGAATACGACAAGTTTATTGAGTCAGGAAAAAAGTAAGCCTTGCTAACTGAGGATGGGCTCATGCATTAATAGTCTGAAGATGATTGCATCTCATTTCTTGCCTGCTTTTCCTGCTTCACAGATGGTTCTGTCACGTAGACGACGATAACTACGTGAATGTTCGGGCTCTCGTGAAGCACTTGTCTCAGTACCCCCACACCCAGGATTTGTACATCGGTAAACCGAGTCTGGACCGGCCGATAGAGGCCACAGAGAGGCTGGGCGACAACAAAATGGTACGATAAAGCATTGTTGCCCTTTATGATGTTGCTGTTTTAAAGAAACGGCAACGTAGTGATTGTCAGTTTTATTCCTAAACTAGAAACCAGTCAACTTTTGGTTTGCCACGGGAGGAGCTGGCTTCTGTGTGAGCCGGGGCCTGGCGCTGAAGATGAGCCCGTGGGCCAGGTGAGAATATATTTACTATTAAAACCAATGAATAAAAATACACATCATCTTTTTCTGGCGTGAAATCAGACTACTTCTGTTTTATTAAGATCACCAATATTATTTTTATTTGCAGTGTTACTCCAATCTTTGATGAATAGGTTCTTCTTCTTCTCTGAGTGGCATTTCAGCCCATGTTAATACAGCCAACACATACACAAGCTGTTTTTTGCATTACTTCTGGGTTTGATGTGCACATTCGGTGCCCAAAAATTTTCATTTTTGGTTAAAAAAAAAAGAGGTTATGTGTTTTTATACATGATATGTAAATATCTGGTTTGAAATGCACCTCTGTAGAAGGACTGAACATTGTGAGAGTATCTCATTTTGAGAAATGAGGTAACAGAGAAAAGCACGAGTTGTGTTTAGTCTTCACCTTTGTTTTTTCTCTTTCTCTTTTCTCAGTGGCGGTCACTTTATGAACACAGCAGAGAAGATCCGTCTGCCCGATGACTGCACCATCGGCTACATCATTGAGTCGGTTCTGGGAGTCCCTCTGACCCGAAACAGCTTGTTTCACTCCCACCTGGAAAACCTGCAACAGGTGTCCCGATCTGAAATTCACAAACAGGTGAGACCCTGATAGGATATTTGTTTTTTTCTGTCCTTAAAACATGCATCTGCAGGTTAAATTGGATAAAATGCTTATAATCTTTTTTTTTTTTCCTTCTGCTTCCAGATCACTCTCAGTTATGGGATGTTTGAAAATAAAAGCAATATCATCAGCTTGAAAGGGGCTTTTCCTGTGGAGGAGGATCCATCAAGGTGGGGACGTTTTTCCGCTTCACATTTTTGCAGATATGTGACACGTTTCCACATTTCCACTGATTCAGTTCTCCGTTCTGCATTTGCCAGGTTCAAATCTGTGCACTGTCTGCTGTACCCAGACACTACATGGTGTCCCCCTCAGGTTGCCTTCTAGGGTGACCGCTCCTTTCTCATCCTCGTCCCCGTCGCGCCTCGGTATCTGAAACGCTCACGGGGACCAGTGTTCTTTTTCGTATGAGACCGTGCTGCTGCCGCATTGACGCCGCAGCCGTGCATGGTCTGGAATTGTTTTACTAGGCTGCTGTGCGGCCCGTCTTTGGACTTTTTTTCTTCCTCTCCGGGGCCACAACCCCACCCCAAAATGCTGGGGCAGAGGAGTTTCTCTGTCAGAAGGAAGTAGCTTTAGCCATTTAGCTTTGCAGGCAATCACTCGTGCTTTTTGTGATGTAAATGTTGCTTGTAAATGCATCAGAAATTCTCATAGAATGTATTCTCATATATTCAAGCCTTTTTTGCCAGCACTCTGTTTTTTTTTCCTGTTAAAAACTGTAATGCCACTCAGGTCTGTTTTTGGCTTAGAGATACTTTATAACGTGAACATTTTTCTTCCCGACATTTGCATTCAGTTCTAGTCTAAACGACTCCGGATAAATGCTCTGAGATGAAGATTTTGCTGTAATTTTACGTGAACAGTGTTACTTTTCCCACAACCTGAGCTGGCAGTTGGCAGATTTCCAAATGCATTTTTTTTTTCCTTTGAGGGACCTAATCTGAAGTATGTCAGAACAAAGCACTTTCCACCCCTTATTTTAGAAAAAAAAAACTAAAACTTTTTTTATGATTGACTGAGTTTATGTCCTTTTAAGACATACTTTAGATTTGATTCCAAGGAGAACAAAAATAACCCCCTAAGAGTCTAACTTCCCTATTCATGTCTATGTATTTAATAACACTCCTTGCATTAGTTACAATCAGGGAAAAGCAATGAGTGGAAGAGATTGTGTTTCGGGAGACGGGGGGGGGTGGAGCTACAATCTGCTTTGAAAAGGTTTTATGTTGTTTTAAGAATTGCACAGCTGTGTTTCAAATGACCTGACGTCTGCACCTCACCTCTACAGACCCCCTCACAGCGGAGAAGCGCTGGCTAAAACAGCCAAGAAACGGCAACATCTGCTCGTGTAATCCACGCTGCAGTCTATTGTGGCTTGCACAAAAAAGCATTAGGAGTTTATCTGTTATTGTCAGCACAATTGGTCCTTATTTACACATAAATCCAGCTGGTTATTGTTGAGGTGAGAGCAGCGTCAGTGTTTCCACATGGAGGTGTTTTGATCCCTCCGTGTCCTCTCTCACCCATATTGGGTTTCATCTTAAAGGCGGTATTGTATACTGCACCTTTGTTTAAAAAGAGTAGTGATTGTGTATGCTTAGAATGTAACGTTCTCATCGTGGTTTACGCCAATTTTAAAGGACTTGGCCAGGGTTTGTGTGCTTTTTTTTTTTTTTTTGCTATTGCCTTGAACTGTACTAGATGACTGGTGTTTATTCTCCAGTATCTGGAGGGTTTTAGCAGTTCATTCCCACATCTGACTTCTCAGGGATTATGAGCTGATCCTGGTATTAACCGCCAAGGGACCCACGGTGGGACCCGAAAAGTTGAATAAAAGTGCATAACCACTGGGAACCTTTTACACAGTTGTCATGTTGTTACTTTAGTTTCGTCAGAGTTCATATAGATTTTTTTTTTTTAACCAGCTGCAGGCAAGTTTTATGTAAACATGGGAGCAAGTTGATGCAAAACCAGAAGCGGTATCTCACGCTCAAGGGGAAACTGTTGAGTATAATATTAAACAATCTACTTTAATTTTATTTTTCTTCTCGCTTAACATGTATTTCTTCTCGGTATGCATTTACAGTTGGACTATTGTTTCTGCCAAATTTGCATAAGAAACCCCACTAAGTTAAAGGAACAGTGTGTTATAATTAGTGACATCTAGTGGTCAAGGTGAAGAAAGCAGACATGTTAACCATTGCAAAACTTAAAATAAGTTGCCTCTAAATTTAGTAACAGTTAAAACAAATATTTCTGCAGTTTGTGTATAATTTTTCTACCAGTATAATTACATTTATTAACACTATTAGATCCTCTAAATGTACAGACATATCTTCATCAGGCAATGCTATGGCATAACACTAGAATGATATGAGTTAATTAGTTAGTATAAAATAAAATATTGTCTACTAATGGATAGACTTTGAATAAAGTCACCCGAATGAAACAGAAACCTGAGAAAAATAATAACGTTAAGCTGAAACACAGAGGACATGATTTTCCTTCAAATATCATTCAAGATGAACCATAAATGTACAAATATGGAAGACACTTGTTTCATTAATGTCAAAATAATCACAATCACGCACATGTGCATGCATCTGTTAGGGTATCTTAAATATATGTGACAAGTATTAAAATGATCCAAGAATGGATCCTTGTGGCATTTCTACAGCACAGTAAAGATAAAAAAAAATCCCAAAACCTAAACGTGTTGCTTGCACTGTTTGATAGACATGATTTCTTCTGCATATTTGCTTGTTTTGGGGAAAAAAAGGGTATCAATATGGATGAGGGAACATTATGATTGTTTATTTTGCTTCTTTAAAGGTAATACACAGATCTGTCTAATATAATAGATAAAGAAAAAAACAACAATTTACTGCATATCAGCAAGAGAAAAGTGTTATATTAAAAACATTTTGTATAAATTTCTACTTAAATACTGTATTAGGTGTAACTGTAAAAAAAAAGACTCTCTTTCAAAGCACACTAATAAGTTTTCCCACCTAAACTTCTGGGATGGATTTATATAAACAATAATCATGATCCAGTGTTCCACAAAAATGATTAGAGATAAACTCCTAAAACAAATAATTGCTGCAGGAAGCTGGGGGGTAGGTGGGATGGCAGGATCTTTGCCAGAACGGCAACAGTCCATAAACCTAAACATCATTAAACATGTATGGAGAACTGCGCAAATCCCGGAACTAGGTGGCTTTTGCTGGAGAAATCAGTCAAAAAACCCAAACAACAGCAAAGAGACTCTGAGCTGGCTGCAAAGACTGTTTGTTTTGGGAAATTGTGACACTACAGAGGGCATTTGTTCACTGGTTTACCGGGTAAGCACACAGAAGACTTTAACGCTAATATTTTAAAGCAATAATACAAAAAAAAGAAAAAGAAAAAATGATAAGGTGCTTCACAGGAAATGGGAGTAGCTGGCTGATGCACAGCTGAAGATTCATCATCAAAGCGATGCATGGGAGACAAATTACTTGCAGCAAACATCCTAACCACAAACCATAATCACAGCTTTGTCCTTCAGAGATGTACAGTGGGAAAGAAGCTAAAGCCTTTCAAGTGTCTGCAGCTCATGTTCAAACAGTTTTTCTACGTGTTGACTCATAGAAAGTTTTGTATAAAAAAGTTTGCCTCATCGCCGTATCGAATTTGCAAAAGAAAAAAGAAAAAAAAAAGAAAAAAGAAGAAATCAAGGCGTCTTTTACGGTTTGTTTCAGAGACAAATGTGTTTTACAAACAGAAGGAAGAGAGAGATTTGTCCTCTGGCACGGAAACCCTGGGAAACACAGCATGTGGCTTAGGTATGACAGTCTTTGAATGTAAAAACAGTAATCAGATAAAAAACAGTGTGATATTTGCTTACGAAAGAGACGAGTTTTTATATCAACAACAAAACATGCATGTCTTGGTCTGATCTACCTCTAATCTCCATAATCTCCCATTCTAAACAACATTTCATATAGTTTTATTCATCTTAGGTTGCTACAAAACAGGGAAATAAGATATGTGACAGCTTTGGACCGATTGGTGATCCCTCGACATCAATAATCTTTCAGACACACAAACATCAGCGAGCAGCTTTTGAATGCATAACAGCCGTTACATGATTATTGTCCTTTGGTGGTTTTCCACTGTTTATCTTCCCTGCAGTGTTGTTTGCTATTGCAATTAAGGCTGTTTCCATACCAGCTGCAGAGTAATCCTGCCTGACTGAGCTTTTAAGTGCGAGCTATTAGCATTTTCAGTTTGTACGCCGAGCTCAGGCCACGTTTTTCCTCCTCACAGCTTGGACAGAGGACTGAGAGAGAGGAGCCACTCACTGGAAATGATTTACGATTGGCTAATTTGTGCCCCTCATGCAGTGGATCTCAAAGGTGTACACGCACGTATGTGGAATTGCTGTTTATGTTGCGCAAAAGGGAATAATTTTGGAATGCTTTGTTTATTTTGTAAAAAACGTTTGCTGATTTTGACCTGTGAAAGTTGTACTTACTTACGTTTATTGTGAATCTCCACTTAATAAATTGATTAGAATTTAATTGTGAATTAACGAATGTGATATTTGTCCTTGATGATAATGTAAAAAAAAAAAAAAGTCATGAGGTGCAATGAGCGGCTTACATAAGAGTGTGCACCCTTAGATAAATACTTTGTTTTATGCACCTTTTAATCTGCTTTCAAATGTTTAGTCTCCAGCTAAACATCAGCTACAGTGAATCTGTTTACACTGAAATAAACTTTGGCGTTAGAAGTGAGGGTTTTCTTCAAATTTGCTTATTTGTGTCCATTATCTGCAGCTGTAGTCTTGAGACAGCTCCCAAAGGATCAAAAATGATCTCATTGTATAAAGGTATCAGTCAGGAGCAGAGTACAATAAGATGGCAAGGTTTAAACGCAGAGGGGTTTCCATTTGAATAACTGCAGAATACCTTCAAGGAAAAGAAATAACATTTTTGGGATGGCTCATCCAGAGTCCACGATTAAATAGAGCAGAGCCGAGGACAAGAACATTTCTCAAGATCCGATAAATTTGGAAAATATTTACCAGGCAGAGTGGGCAAATGGTGAAAGAAGCTGATGGACTATTAGCTAATTAAAACGTAATGCTAGAGTAGAATGAAAAAGTGCTTCAACAAACTATTAGTTTATGGTCTACACCCTTTTGCTAACAGATTACTACATCTTTATATACACACAATTAGGATATTATTGAAAAATACATTTATTTCGTTTCACCAAGAAGCACATTTCATCGCTCAGTTACACAGACTGATGCTTTAAAGCCTTTATTTTTGTTAACTGTCATAGATTTTCTGCTTTCAGGTAATGGAAACACAAAATTTATAATTTGATTATATGAAACCACTACAGAAATATGAGGTTAGTGAAATTAAGTTTTTTTTTTTGTCATTTCAAAAAGTTTATTGTATTTTGACAATTGAGGCTCAGAACACATTTTACAGTTTATTGAATATGACTTAGGAGGGACCATATTTTCACACTAATTCTTTGTTTTTGAGGTAAATTGTGTGATTGTGTGATTGTGTGAAGATAGATGTGAAAAATTTTTCAAAAATGGTTTCAAAATGTTCTCATTTTATTTACTGCACAAAAAAACCTTTGACCCTTAGAGTGTGCAAACATTTAGCGTCAGTTGAAACATATTCGACTGACATGACAGTTGAACAGTTGAACATGTTTCGAGCAGCTACCAAAAGTCCAACCATCAAAATGCCTCAAATTTGAATGAAAATTAACATAATGAGATATTACTCATTAAAACTGTAAATCGGCGGTTTAACTGAAACCAAATACTGACAGATTCAAAGCAGTGGAAGGATCCTCTGGAATGCTGTTTTGCATATCCTGGATGTGGAGACAGATGTGCAGCTCATAAAAGTGGAACTGCAGACGGCCGCCGCTGGTCCAACCACCTGCCTGCCAGCGAGCTGAGGCTGAGGCGGCGGTGTTACGGCTGATTTCTTTTCGCAGATAAAGGAGCCTCTACCATGAATATCATGTTTACAACACACACAGAAAGCCTGCATGACCTGCCTCGCTTTCTTTTTGACTCTATCGCCTCCTCTGAGGACATGAACACAAAACACGAGTCGTTTATGTTGCGACTGACAGGCTGAGAGAGCAGTGAGGTTTTATGACTGATTTTAGATGCTCACGTCAAACACTTTAATCAGTAAACCAGAGGAATGCAGGTTTGAGGGCCATAACGTGTTCTTTACAGCTCCGTTACATCAGCCCGCGTCTCCATTAAACGTAAGAGTAAAAACAACATGTTGTGGACAACAAACTGACTTCTGAAGTAGATTTAAGCATATATCACAATTGACTGCTGAAGCTCGAATACAACCACACAGGTGTGAATTCAATGAGGATTGACTCAGATTACAGTTGTAAAAACAGCTGAAAGTCACAAAACAACAGAATGTTAGCGTCGCTTATCATTTCAGTGCTGTAAATTATTTTTTGATGTCTGTAGAAGAGGCTCTCTGACCAGTGTTAGTGTACATTTTAAACACTTTTTTTTGGTTTCGTTTTGTATCTCTGCATTCAGCAGGAAACCCAAGCAAGCCTGTTAACACTCTGCATTGTGACCCGTTTAAAAATACAAACACCTCTGTGTGCTTTTTTTTTACACCTCCTATCAGATTTCTGAGCGGGAATTGTGAAATTTCACATCTCTATAAAGCCACACGCCTTGCATGAAGAGCAGCTCTAACTGCTGAGAGGAAAATGGAAAGCCCCGGTTTTTTTGGGGGGCTCGGGGGGTGGAGGCGGCGGAGGGGATGTGGCGAGGCATACATGTGGATGGATGCTTCTGAGGGACAGGGTGCAGGGGATTACAGAGACTCTGGCCAGTTGCACATTGTCTTCATGACTCTCTCTGGCTATATCAGTCAGTCTCCAATTAACAGCCTGCATTGTCTGCAGGATTAGAGCTGGCGGGACAAGCCCCGCTGGACTGATCTCACAACAACTGGCAGAGGCCTTAATCCCTCTCAGCATGTGCTACAAAGACCCACCAAGTAGGAGTTTACCCATAATCCGGGGTATCACATATCTCTGCAAGAAGAGAGACTTGAACTTCATAAGCAGCACTTGAGTTGAGGACCTGAAAAATGCGGAGGACCGCTTGTCTTGAATATTTAGGGTTTCAGTTTGTGCCGCGAAAACAGGTTCAGGACAAGCAAATAGGTTTTTGATAGATCAGTTAACTAAATCATCCGCACTGATTTCTTTTTCACAAGAATGCCTACGCTCTTGTTTTTATGTAAGACACAATGAATAAGAATGGAACTAACTAACTTAGAAAAAACACCCAAGAAACCTATTTAGAGCAGCATATTCTATAAATTCAAGGGAAAGGAAAAGAGAAGTGTCTTTGAGGGACGCTGCCATTAAGATGACGGTCTGAGCAGCATGGATATTCAGAGTTAAGGTAGATCACAATTTTTGGTGCAACCAAAAGCCAATTCTCGATTGTCCCAACATTTCAGTTTGGATCATGGAGCTGACTGAGGAGAGAGCCCTCAACGGTGTAAATGAGAAACATACAGACTGTTTAAAATCCATGGTGGGATTTAAGAACCACATAGATGAGTGACGGAGTTCTTGACAAGTTCTAAATGTTGTAGGGCTACTGGATTTGATTTAAAATAGTCCAGATGGCAGGTTAGAAAAGCAAAGTTCTCAAGAAAGACGGGAAGATTTTTGTTTCACAATGGTTAGCTGGAAAGAAATGGATTTTATAACGGGACTGATCTGTTTGACCAAATGGGTGGATTAGATTTCCTATACCACATTTGTTTAATTTTCAATAAAACTTAGAAGATTTAACTTCATTCAGGTCATAATTTTGTAAAGAAAGCTGCTTTACTGTGGTGTCAGGAGGTCACGGCTGTACAGATTACCTGGCAAGAATTAGGCCTGAGTGTTGGCAAAGTAATGATACGGACCATTATATTTGTCAAAGATTGACCCCAGGAACAACATGTACACGATGAAAAACAATGGGCCGAATACAAGACCCTGAGGCTGAATAGAATACAGGTTTGCAGACCCATTTTCTATGTTCAATCCAGTTCTTACTACAATGATCAGAATATCACATTAAATCACTGTCACTCCATTCATTCATTCATGAGGATTATAAACCTAATCATGAGAGTATATTGTGTAATAATGCTATATGTGATGTAGGCGCTTTTCTCATTGTTGTACAGTAAGTACATCCTTCCCAAACATAGCAGCTGTTTACAATTTGACACAATAGGCCCCCCAGGCGGTTTCTGTCTTTCTTTTTTTTTTGTCTCCATCTGAAGAAGAAATCAAGAGGTGCCTTTGTAGTTTGCTGCTTTATCTTCACTGTGATGACAGTAAGTTGAGGTATGAGAGGAAAATGAGAACAATATGCCCAAGACTCATGTTTTACTTGATGTTTTGACATAAGCTGAAACTACATGCAGTCAGAAAGTCAGGGGCACTAAATATTTATGGAACCTTTTGCAAGAAAAAATCAACAACATAGACATTTTGAGTTTTTCCCCAAACACGTGGAAAACCCGCACGTTTAAGCAGTTGGTCCTCTGATACATCGTCACAGCGTTATTGTTTGACAGAAGAATGGCTTTTAGACACGAGGTCCATCAGAGAGGTCTCAGGCGGAGGTGACGTCCGTCTCCCTTGTGTTTGGGTCTGATAAAAGCAAAGTCTCTTCTTTTTTTTTTTTTTTTTTTGAAATGGAAGTGTTGAATTGCCTTGATGTGGGGGAAAACGGGTGTGTGTGTGTGTGTGTGTGTGTGTGTGTGGGGGGGGGGGGGTTATCTCACTTGTGTTACTTGCTTTGCTGCCTTGCAGCTGCTCAACACTGAGAAGAAGGAGAGCCATGGTCCGACAGCTTGGCAGAGAGCCCAGTCCAACTCAGGAAGTGTCCATGTGTGTGTGGGGAAGAGAGGGTGCGCTCCCTCCCTCCGTCCCCTTCTTCTTTCTCCTCCTCCTCTTCTCCATTCAGCTCTTCACCTCAAAGCATTAGTAATGCATTCCTCCAGTTCAGCAACAAGCAGGGTAATTCAATTTCCTCAACAGTGGGGCCGTGTGAAATTTCATTTGCATGTTCAGTTCTCTGAGTTTACAGGCTGTAAAAACTTCCCGGCCTCCATTATGCTTTGTTTGATCTGCAGTTATTCCACAACAAGCAGCAGGCGATCAGGAGATGCTCTCATCAGTCGATCAGTGTTTGATGCTTTAAATACCCGAGGAGGCTCTACAGGGTTTTTTTTTTAAATTTTTTATTTTTAATTCAAAATATGAGTAATAGCTACTTTTAGCTGAGCACAAGTGAGGTTGAAAGCTATTTTTCTGTTCCAACCCTCAACGTTGGAAAGTATGTTTTTGGAGGACAGCAGCTGGCTGGGGCCACAAAGGAAGTGACAAAACCAGACTGGTGGCCTGGCGCTGACACTGACCTCCCCGCCTGCTGTCGATGAGGCGAGGTCAGACACACAAGTCTGGCTTTTTCCATCTGCACCACTGCATAAGAAATACCTACACTCATTTAGATCCAACGTGAACAAACAGATGTATATATAACTTTTGTAGCCTTGTAATAATCCCAGTGAGTAGTATGCACTCTTCATTTTTGTAACACACTTATGGCCATTATTAAGCTTTAGTTGGAAATCTGTTTTGTTCATAAACGTCAAAGATTTTTTTGGCTTTTTAGATTATATTCATCACAGCCTGATGTTAAAACCTCTAAAGTAATAGTACATTTCCTTTCTGTGATTGTAGCCATTACTTTATCCATCCACTGTTTATTCCCAGTGATATCTAAAGGAAATTTAGATAAACCAATTAACTTATGTTTTGTTTTTGAATTGTGGCAGGAGAACCAAGGTCAGGACATTAATCCGGGATAGATAACAGACCGTCAAATAAATAACTTCTGTTTTTATTTATTCCTTTGGTCAAATTTTTTTTTTTTTACTGCAGAGTACTGGTGGATAAATTTGATCCGATGCATTAGAGATAAGAGTGTGGCTTCCCAGAAAATTAGCAACAAAATCGTACAATGTTGAATCAGAAGGAAGCGAGAAATTCAGAACATGAGCCTGCAGCTGTCATAATACAAAATGTTTTTTTTAAATTCTCTGGCAGTTGTATTTGTCTAAGGGGAGTAAAAGAAAACAAATGAAAATGCTTTCACATATTACCGCATGATCAGTGTTCCGCTATACCTGAGAAAAAGTGTTTTTTTTTTTTTACTTTCAGGGCTCCAAAGCTTTAACTTTAAATGTGTTGTTTTAAGTTGGAAAAAGCACAAAAAGGTTCGTCTGTTGCACAAGAAGATCTGAGCAGCGACGCTTTGCTGCTCCCTGGTGTTTGCTCTGTGTCAAGATTTGCTCGTGTTAACGACCCCGACAGCCTCTGCACTTCAGTTAAAAGTTCCTTTAATTTCAAAACACAGCATTCAAGCTTCAACATGACCACAGCCTTTACAAGAACATTACAAAATTATGTATAAAAAACAGGTCTATTACACAAAAGAAGAAGAAAAAAAAAGACAAATCTATTCATATTTACATTAATTCTTTAAAAAGTAAAATAAAGGAATGCCTTAAAATGAATCACAGGCCTTCTAAAGAAAGAAAAATAAAGATTTCAGAGTCGGAAATGTTTTGTAATCATCTTTACCTGTACATTACAAAAAGATCAATACTACTACTACAAAAAAGAAAACAAAAACCCAGACTGCATCAGTGAATTATCAAAGGGAAAAAAAAACATTGTTTTGAAAAACTCAGGCTCATTTTTTGTTTCACAGCCACTCGGGAGCCGTTGGTTGAAAAAAAAAAAAACATCTAAAAAGTTACTGAGATACTAAAAGATTTGTGCTTAAGTTGTTGGCACAGTCTCAACATCACTTCTTACAACAGATCACATCTTAAGAAGCAAGCAGAGGCAGCTGAAATGCAAAACAACTCACTCCACATTTGAAGGTTCGTCATGCTGCAACAGATTATTTTCATAAAAAGAATTTCAATTTTTTATTTATTTATTCACAGAAAGTTGAAGATTTCACAATCCTTTCACAGCACCCACTACTTTCTCTGAGTGTTATATAAATGCTAAAACACATTTGAGGCACCGCATTGCAAATGCATTACATTTCTCCAGAAAAACCTCTAGAGAAAAAGCCATTTTTTAATCAAGTCAAAACTCCTACTGGGATGACTACTGCTGCATTTTGTGTGTGTGTGTGAACAGTTTGAACCATAGAGAGCATTACAGGCAGTCAAGAAGCTACAGGGAACTGAAACTTATTCTTAAACCCTTAAAGCGACCACACACTTATATTTTTCACAGTCATCTACTGGAAAAATAAATTACAACTTGTTAGTTTCTTTCAACCAAATAAAACATGTGTCAGGTCAGAGCTTCACAAGTGAGCAACTACTGCTGTGAAAACGGGGCTCATTGTAATTGTTTTTTTTTTTTTTTTTAAGTCAACCAATAAGAAGAAAGAAACAAGACTGTGGTCAAACATGCAATACCACAGGAAAACTGGTCCCAGACAACAGATTTAAGACAGAATGCCACTATAAGCCAAGTGTGTTGGATGTGCCACAAGTACAGTACGATTCAAGCTCCAAGAACAGTAGAGTCTTAACAAGCTAAAGTTAATCTAAGCAATGGAACAAGTAGATCTAAGCTGAGTGTGAAAGACCACATCTACAGATTCCAGAGTAAACACAGAGTATGTTGCAGTACTTTAACCGCCATGTTTGATATCATCATGAATTATAGCTAAAAAAAAAATCGTTCAAGTCCATTGGATCAGCTCAGGAGTTCGGTTGCAGCACCCTTAGTGATCCTTGCAAAGATAAACAATGAACAATGGAGTGTATATCTGTACTTCTGACTCACAGTTCGCAATCTGATGCAGGTCCTCCGGTTGTTCTTCAGCCAAGCAGGAGAAAGCATGTTTGGTTCACATAAACTGATACAGAGAAAACAAGCAGGAAGCAGAAGAAACGGGACTGATCAGTTGAGGAGAGACTTCAGAGATGTGCAGCGCTGCAGACTGGTGGAGAGCGGAGAGACTCAATGAGCAGGAGGGCTGTTGGGATCGGGTCGACTGTTGGGATCGGGTCGACTGTTGGGATCGGGTCGACTGTTGGGATCGGGTCGACTGTTGGGATCGGGTCGACTGTTGGCCAGGTACTTTGCCCGCATGCTGGAGGTGTACTATAAACAGAACCAGAAGAAAATAGGTAATTGTTTTACTATTTATACATATATAGAAAAAGGTAAAAAAAAAAAAAATCTGGTCTCAAACCCCCCCCCCCCAAAAAAAAAATCTACTAAATCTAATGTAGGATTTTCTCATTCAACAGCAACACACTGTTTCATGGACAGAAAGATTTTTGGAGCTCTTATGAATGAAAAAGATGCATGAATTTCACTAAATCTTGAATAGATTACTGTAAAGAACTATAAAAATATACAAAGGTATAAGGAAAAACAACAAAACACTAAAAAGAGAAAATCCTGCACAGACCATCTTTCTACATGAACATCAAAATCACAGAAAAATTTACAGGAGACAAATAAAAGGAACAGTCAATATAACCCTGCTGTAGTTTGAATCGTTTTTCTTCCTGCTGTGTGCAGACCGACAGAGCCAGACATTTATATACAGGTGGAACGGATCCATGCATGTACAGATGTGAGGAAAACGAGCATGACAGGGGCTGCATTTCACTCCTGTGGAGACGACCATCTTGGATGCATTTAGGTTTAGATGTATTTTATACCATGATAAAAAAAAAAACCACACCAGAACTTCCTCTTTTCAATATCAACTTAAGTGCGTAATGCCGTAATTCATGGTCTGCATGATTTTATTACTTATACTACAAGAGAGAGAATGGTAGAATCTTACACATTGTTATTGTGGTGGCACTCTAGCCAGGTCTCCATTTTAGTCTCAAGACCAGATATTCAAAGTTCTGGTTTTGTCTGGATCTCTGACATGCTGGACTTGTAATTATTTCCATGAGATCAAGAAAATAGCTGCAACGGTCTTTTGTGTAAAACTACTGGCTGCATTCAAATGCCTCCAATAAAAAGCTTTTATTTTGAAAATGTCAACGTTGTCACCTGGACTCCATGTGGCGAGGATGAGAAGAGGAGAGGGATGACAAAACAAGATGGAGAAACACTTCTCTGTGTTTCTGTGTGAATGTTTTTCTCTGTATTAGAGAAAGTCCTTCCTCCACCTCCACTCACTCTGCCTGCAGCTAATGTTAAGTTCATTAATGGTTAAAAAGAAGTCGGACCAAAAAAAAAAAAAAAGGTTTTTGCTGAATTAAATGTGACCTTATGCTTTCACCCATGCATTATTTCAACAAAATAAACTTTACATTATAAAGTCATTCATACTGAGGACCAAAAGTGCAACAATTAGATAAAGAAAAAATGTTGTTAGACATTTATTTTGTGATATAAACTGAAAATTCACAGTAAGTTAATGAGTACTTATATTTTTATGCATTTAAATATTAAAACAATTTATATAGCCGATAAAAAATAAAATGTGAAATCATGTTTTAAAAAATTTTATTATTCAGTATTTCATACTTCTGGTTTACAATAGTTTTTCCTCAACGATTTAAGAGAGGAAAAACTACTCACTTAGTAGTTTTTTCCTCACTACTAAGTGAGGAGTGAGGGGCACAGTGACAGAAAACAGTGACTGATCTGCATAATCAAATATTCAATGAGCCACAATCAATTCATGATGGGCCATGGCACAGCAAAAATGCGAAATAATTTAACAATGAAACACAGCATGATTTTAACATAATTTAAAACTGAAGTGATGAGTTATCTAATTATAATTGACCAGAATACCAAAACAAACATAAAAGCATTCTTTTTTTTATTGGCTTCTTAAGCGGAAGTGCTCATTTAGTTATTGAATTGGAGCATTTTTGGCCCTCAATAACAGTACTCAAGAAAATACAAGTCATAAAAATGCTGGAAGGGATTTATAATTTCACCACTGATTCATACGCCACAGTGACTCAGGGAAGAGTTGCAGCCTCACATGTTCCTGTTGGTTTGGGAGGGGGGGAGGCAAACATGCAGCCTGGGGGGGGGGGATGGGATACAAACATCAGATTAGACATCAGGTAGGACAGCAGGGAAGAGAGGGCGGGGTACATGAAGGGGGAGGTTTCCCTAAAATCCCACCGCTGGGACCTTAGAATGGGGTCAGCAAAGCCAAAACTCTGGGAGGTGACACAGAGGGAGGACAGGCCAGCAGGTGTGGGGAGGCGGGCGGGCGGCCATGTTCTGTACCTGTTAGTAAAGCAGACGAAGTTACCAAAACGATCTTGAACTCTCCGAGGGCTTTAACTGCCAGCAGTGACCGCTGTTACTGTCCGCGGCAGTCAAATACAACTGGATGGGTTCGCAGAGAAAGAACGACAAGAAGAGAGTACAGAGCAGATGCACAAAGCAGTGTCCAGGTCCAAGCAGACACACAGACACGAGGGAGAGCAGGGTTTCTAGAGGAGGGGTCAAGGCCGGGGCGTGTCGGAGGCTAAATAACTCAGTTCAACCCTAAACTCCTTACCGGGAACGAACCGAAACAATCCTGAACACAGGAGTGAACCTCAGAGGTCTGTTTAATGAAGCTTAGTCAGAAAAACAGCATGGCTCTCATGTTTGATGGATATGAATGATTCCTAAGGGCTGAGGGGCAAAATACTACACCACACCTGCTTAAAGGTCACTACAGTTGCTGTCACTTATTAAGATATTGGAGGATAATGATGTATAACAGTCTGCTGGTACAAAAAAAAAATAGAAAACCAAAACTTACAGAGGGAGGAGGAGACTCGCGTCCGATCAGTGGCGTGTTTTCACAGCGAGAGTTCTGGAAGTTGGAGTTCTGAGCCCTGCAGAATAAAACACACACACATCAAATACACAACCTCATCTATAAGGTAGCCCTCAAAAATCTAAACAACCAGTTTAAAATGCAGGTCGTCGCGAGGTAAAAAAGGAGACAATAATGCATCAGTTCAGAATTTTTTCAACTATTGCTGCTGTCAGATGGAAACCTTGCATCTCCAAAAATACACTTTTTCAGGAAGTTAAATGTAAATTCATACTATTTAATCCAAGTTGCTATTTTAGATAGCGTGACTGGAAATGTAAAAATGAAACCTCCAACAGACATGATCACTAGAGCTGATTTTCATAAGAAAACAATTACAAAGTTTCGTCAGAGTAACAAGAAAGCTTTAAGACTCAGATGAAAATGCAAAAGTTTTAGAATTCTTCATTTGGTGACGCTCAATTTTAAAATTGTGACCCAAACATTACAACTACAGTAGGCTTCAGCAGACACATGAGGCCGCTAAGGTTTGGGAGAGATTAGCCAGGCCTGGATATCTTCTTCTGAAGAAAATATTTTTTGCAAACCTAATCTTTAGTTCACTAGAATAGAGGAGATTTTTACTAAACAAGTACTTGGAAATCCCTGCAGCTCCTTCCATGCTGCTGTCACTCTGCACAGTGTCAGTCTTACTTTTTCATCAGTTTCAGAAAAAAGTCCTGTTTTTTTTTTTTTTTTCGTTTCTCCAATTTCAGATGGATGGCTTTGGTATTGAGATCAACATGGTATTAGTTTAACATGATGCATATTTATGCCACAAGTTTACTACCGCTGTTTTACCCTGGAGACTTCATTTTCTCTTAATGCAGCAAAATAAAATCTTGTTATTCACATCACAAAATGTCAGTAGTGTAAATTTTCGTATGTGTGCACATATTGATTTTAAGGTTTCCACTAAGGTTTTGCACAAAGTTAGAAACTGAAGTATCCCCATCCCCCAGTATCATTAGCATGAAGCCTCAGAGAGCTTTGGGTTTCACAACCATCACAGCTGGAGAGAAACAGCTGCATCTGCTGACTATGGGGGGAACTAAGCTTCTCTCTGGGGTCACATAAACTTCCTCTTGACAACAAGAGGAAATAATAAAAAAAAAAAAAAGAAAAAAGAAAAAAAGAAATCTCCCTTAATGTGCAGAGTTAAGAACATGGCATGCAAATGCATAGTCAACCACTTCTGCTTTCAGTTACAGTCTCTTGTTGCATTGTTTTAGGCAGGTGGGACCTTACATGTACTCTGTGACCGGAGCGTTGCTGACGGTGTGGGCTGTGGGAGGAATGGACGTCTCGCTCCCGTAGCTGCTGCCACAGCTGTACAGGCTGGGCATGTGGACCCGGTACAGGCTGTCGTGGGTCTGCCGCCCGGCGGGACTCAGAGACTCATCTACACTGTCCTCATCGCTCCTGCAGAAAGCAAAAACAAAAAACTGAATTTTAAACGACCACCAGGGGGCGCCTCTGATCTACAGCAATGATAACAATGGAGCAAAAACTTGCCACACAGTCACGTTTTCCCTCCTGCGACTTTTAGCCTTTTTAGGTTGAAACCCCCCCCCCCAAACCCCAAAACAAAAAAACAAACAAGATGCGGGATTATAAAAACCTCATGTGTAAAAATATACCAATGCAATTTATTCAGTTTCAACTAAAACGGTCAAAGCAAATATCTTTTGCTTCTGCCGAGATAAAAATCTGGAACCAAGAAAAATAAAAATAGTGCACGTCTCCCCCTGGAGTTCATGCCCACCACCTGCTTGACTTCCATCATACCATATTAATGACATCATCACTGCATTTATTATACTTCCCTATGGATTTCATCACACATGCATGTTGGGAATTGATTCCAAACAGCATAATTATGGCTCAAAACCCTAAAGAAATATTGGTCCTGCTTATAAATCCCAGTCATAACCTGCCTCTGTGCTGCGATTCCAGATGTGCTGAAATAATTAGCTTCCATGCTTCATTACGACTCGACTGCTGAACAAGCTTAGCAGGGGACACTGGAAACAACAGACTGGTAAAAGCGTAAGCTTTTTGCTCTGCGACAGGAAGCACCAGCTGAGATAAAACTGATTAACAAACCCCCTCCTTTGATAAGGAGTAATCAGTTAATTATGTGGGGAATCTGGAACTATTTTACAAGTAGCAACTGGAGTCATTATCCTGCTGCTAATGGGAGAAAGAAATCTGAATAATGTTACATTTTTGCTGAAGATCAAGCGAAGGATTGTGATAGATTTTGGCCAACATGGCACAATTAGGTGGAGAAAGCAGCTGGAGTCTTCTGAGCTGGATGGATTTTTGTCTTCAGATCATTCTGGTATAAGGCTTAAAGAAAAAAAAAAACAACCCTAAAAAGCCAGATCTTTTTATTTTTTTTTAACCATAAATGATTAATCAGTTTTCCTTTTGAATTATTAATCACTCCATATACAACTCAGAGTACAAGTTTGACATGAAAGCTTTTGGACGGCCATGTTTGTGGAGCTTTCCACGAAGGCAGCGGATATCTCACCGCTTGCCGCGCCAGGTGTGAGGCACGCTGCAGACGATGGAGCTGAACATGAGCGCAGTCACGAAGGAGAAGAGCAAGAGGTAGATGAGGCCTTCCAGCCCGTCGTAGCACAGTCCCGTCATGCCCTGAACATAGTCCTGCAAAACAAATTCAGCCCACAGTCAAATCCCTACAGCAAGTCTCAATATTATTTTATCAATCAAAGCAGTTTTTATCTGTATTCTGCTAGATTACATCAATGTGAAAAAAGTTTAATAAGATTTAACTTTAAGAATTACTCATGAAATGCAGAGTTAGCTATTTATTCATATTTTAACAGTTCAATGTGGTGGTTTCATTGATAGATTTTGCTACCACCTGTCCTTTGAGTGTATTCATGATTTTGATGTGGCCTCAAATGAAAACTTGATATATACATGAATATACCAAGAAAGTTGTACAAAAATGGTTTCAACTTCAAATGATTTTGGATGTTAACATCCTGGGACTTATGAATCGGGGAGCACTGCCGAATTCATACCGCAGCAGAATAGGTACAAGTACAGGACACCACAATGCAAATAGAGTGAAAACTCAGCCATCAAAGATGGGTTCCTTTATACAAGTTAGCTGCTGTAAAAACTGCCTGAACGAATCAGTTTCCTGGTCAGAGCAGCGCCACAACGAGACGGCGTCTCGGCTTGTCGCCTCTGCTCACCATGTGCAGGCTGCGACAGTCCACCAGCGCTGTGAGCTGATGAAGGCTGATCTCAGTGGTGTTCAGAATGCCCTGAATCTCTTCCAAACTTCCCTGGAAAGAAATGGAGGAAAAAAAAACCCCAGCATAATTGAACAGCTGAAACACCAAGAAAATCAGAAATATTCAGAGTTAACACGAAAAGCTAAGAACCTTGAGCAACATTTTTCTGTTCCTGCTTGATAGTCGTTTCTCGATTATTCATTCAAAGCGCATTTATCTGGGAACGGCCTTTCATAAATATACAGCAGTTAGAGCTGAAAAGCCGATTTTAATTCATGATCATTTTAATTTTTCCTCTAGTCAACATTTTATCTCCATCTTTAGCTGGAAACGCATCAGCTTGCCTGACGAAATAGTTTGAACAACCTCAGCACATTTCTCTGTGCGTGTCGGTGAAGAGGGAAACGTGCCCCGCTGTGTTCCCAACGTCAGCTCTCATTCATGCCGCCATCAACGGAGTAAAAACCAGCGATAGACAATACCAGCGCTGTGTGGACGAGGCCCAGTGAAAGCCTAATGCAGCTAAATGGACATAAAGCAGGTCCCAGGTGTGCCATCAGCTGATGGTTATGATGGACGGGTCCAGCTCCCCCGTCTGCAGCTCAGTCTGATTCCTTTCACTAAGATACAGTTTCAGCTCCTCGTATCTTACCCTGGTCTGTTTGTATTCTCTGGTGGCAGAGCGCAGCAGCTCAGACACGTCGTCCTGCATCTCCACTAATGCTTTATGGCTCCCTGAAAGCCTCTGAAAAAGAAAAAAAAAAAAAAAATTGACAGTGAGTGACGACCGTGTGCAAATAAAAGTTTTACAATTCTCACAAATATCACTAGGAACCTTCAGCGGCCATTTCTATTTTGGTTCTATAAGGCATTTCATAGTTAAAAGCACAAAGGCATCTATACTCTGATATATGAACAATAGACGCCCTTGACATCAGAAGCACTCAAAGGTTTTGACTTATTGATGTGGGCCGAACATATAAGACGCAGATAATCCATTTTGAGAAACAAGTCTGACATTGACAGAAATATTCCACAGAAACATGGCAAAGCTTTGAGTTGAAGGTTTTCCCCAAAGTTAAAATATGTAAGAACATTTCTCCAGGCTGTAGCTACACATTTTCATTTAAACCTTTAGATCAGAGCTCAGTGCAGGAGGCAGCAGATCCAATGGAGACGCCATTAGGAGGCGTAGATAGAGGAGGACCACCCTCTATAGCGTCTCGGAGTGAAACTTTGGTGTTTTACTCCGAGACTGAAAGGCATGGTAGACATCAAAGGGAGCAGGCCACAAGTAATAAAGTGAAACAATTTTAAAATGGCAAAAACAAAATAAAACAAGTATCATGTATTCAAATAGCTCACTGGAGATCATAATGAGGAAGCAGAAGTACTGCTTTCTGTTTTGAAAAGCTTCATCTTTGTTCCTTGTAAAAGGGAACTTCACAAAATGGAGGAAGTTGTGCGTTTGGATCGATGCAACATCCAACATCTAGTAGAGATCAATAAAAGTTTTCATTTGAATCAAGTTTGTTATTTGGAGGTGCTGCATTTGTTTTCCTTTTGGATCACAAAATAAAATCTATTATTCAAGAAAATAAATTAAGTATGCTGTTCTAAAAAAATCTTTGTATAGACTGTGCCGGTGTGTAAACAAATGTTTAATGAGTACAGTTTGCACAGACTCAATCCTATTAGCATGGACGCATGCTGTGGTGCATCAGATGAACTCCCTGAGAAAATAACGCATTGAACTGCTGCAGAGGGATGAAAAAAAAAACCTTGCTAAACAAAGCAGGTTTCGTTGTCATCCCTTAGATTTGAGTTGTTAACACATTAAGATAATATTTCAGAGAAAAACAAATTCGCAGTTGTAAAATGCAAGCGCAACAAACCTGCTGGAAGGGGTTGGTTTGCTCCGGACTGCAGCTAAGGTAGTACTGGAGGATCTCTGAGAGGAACAGAGACAAGAACATGTTAGAGAAGCATACATTTATTCTGATTTTACAGACAACATAATTACCATTTTAGCAATGTCTGCATTATCGTTCAGTCCAATAACTGTCAACTGGTTGTCATAATTTTACTAAAATCCAAAAGCCAGTTGAAAAGGTGAGGCATTTATCTTGGTAAGTATCTGAAAAAACTGACCAGTCACTATTACTATAAGTTTAACAGAAGGTCACAAAACACAGTGGAAACTCCTGAATCTACTTCAACCCACTTCAGATAGATTTCATGCAAAGGCAGAGTTGCAGCATTGATGGAGTTTAATCTGCTTGTGCTGCAACAAAGAGGGTTTTATAAATAAAGAAATGCCATGTGAGAGGAGAGGGGGAGGTAAATGCAAAACGAACGAACAGAAAGCAGAAAAATCTCAATTCAGAGTATTTTCGACTTTAATGTGTTCTGAGAAAGTGTTATAAACATACAGACATTAAGTTCTGTTTTCTGTCTTTAAAGTTTTGTTGAAGCCCAGAAAAAGCCCACTCCGTTATCTTGTGACTTGTCACAGCTTGCAACAAGTCAGTACCAATATAACTATGTAGGAGACAATGCTAAACTCTCAAACCTTAGAAAAGATACATAAACGTTAAATGAACCATTTCAGATCCCTGTAGCTAATACAAACCCAGTGAGAATTGCAGGTGGAATTCCTCCTACGGCACACAGCTTTGTGAAAACTCTAAAACCCGTTACATCATTAGCGCCGTTATTGCTGTTATAAGACCAAACTTGGATTCTGCTCCGAGTACAAAGTGAACCAAAGAGGATTAGAATTATTAGAAGCTAAGACTTGCGATCACCACGCACTTCCGTCGATGAGGAATCCTTCACGTCTGACTCAGAAGTACTGCGACACAGAGCCAAGCCGTGAACACCGCAGCCACCAAACTGACGCATAACGTGTTGGTGACATTCAAACTCTCTGCTGAGTCAGGAGATTTATTTTCACCCGCAACACAACTGAACACCCGGAATGTTTCCGACACAGGAAGGAAAAACACACACGCAGGTCTCCGTTAGCCCAGATGACGGGCGAGAACGTTAGGAAGAGCAGATTCTCTGATCTCAGTAAATGTCGATTTGGACACCTAGACCTCTGGTAACTTATTAATAGTGCTGCTAATGATAAAATAAGCATATTAACGGTCCACATAATAATCCAGTGCAAATACTCACCGACTTCTAAAACTATGCCACTTGAGAACTTCAGAGTAGAATATATTTTCAGAAAGACTTTTTTTAAGCTAAAATGCAAAATGTATATATTTTTTGTACAGTTTTGATTTAATTACTGCTCCAAGTATTCCTTCAGCAACTAGCCTTTCTTCTTAGTCTATACACGCCATGTAGCGATTAATCTATTACTAGATTACCTCGTTCTGTGTAATATTTCAATTTCAATTATTGATTTATCTTGATTAATCACTAAACGATGATGGACAAATGGATGGAAAGATGATTGAAGTCACAAATGGACAAGCTAATAGTGAAAGACAGACGGGAACAATCTTTAGACAATGGTATAGACTCTGACTCATTGTCTTAAATTTGTTTCTGTCTTCGGAAAACTTTATGGGCTATTCTTTAATGATCGGTTTGCTAATCTCTGCTGTCTTGAAATATGCAGTCATTAAAAAAAAACATCTGGCGCTGGAGTACCAAATGAGCAGGCTGAGCAACACCGAGACTCACTGGAGTAGCTGTTTAGTTGATGTGCGTTTTATTTTTAACTTCATAAAATTTTAAAAGACTGGCTAATCAGAATAACTGACTAAGCAAAGGATCGGCTAAACTAGCTTCATCTCAATTGCTGAAGCAAACAAATCAGGAAATGCAGATCGCTTTAGGTGTATACAGGGGTGAAAGTAGTTTTGAATTCTTGGGGGTACTATGACAAAAAAAAAAAAATAAAAAAAAATAAAAAAATAAATAAATATATATATATATATATATATATATATATATATATATATATATAAAAGCTGGGTATCTCTTGAATTGGTACAAAATAAAGCTTCATTTCCCTCAGCCCACTGGCTGTAATGTTGACACCTTGAGATGCCGTGAGACCCAAATCCTGAACATCATGGCATGGAGTGCATCCCAGTTTTCCATGTCTGGCATATAACCATTTATTTTAGCTTTTAAACTGGTTATATTGATCCTGTGTCCAGACAGAGGGATAATCAGTAGCCCAGCATCATGACCTGTTTGTTCTGAAGATCCTGCAGCTTCCACTTCTCTTCCTAACATGGCGCCTCCTCACCCTGAATCTCATACTGATAAGAGGAACCACAGAGCTCTGTTAGGTTAAAGCTCATCTTCTGAAGTTGGGATATTTTTCCTCCAACAGGATCCAGAGGAATCACCTCAAACCAGATGTTGGACTGGATTTTATTTCAATGTCATTTGTGAATGTTAGAGCCTTATTTTCAACAATGGAGCTGTAAAGGTTGAAAAAGGTTATTTTGGAAAAATTCTCATCAACATCAATATTTCCACTAAATAAGAGGCAAAAAACAAAATTATTTGATAAAGGACAAGCCTCTCAGACTCTGAGCCCGACAGCACCAAACTATTTTTTTATATTAGACATTTAATTTCACATAATTATCGCGGTCGAAGTCATTTGTTTGTTAAATACTTAATGAAACGCATTTACCGTGTTTTATGTTTGTTGTGATATAGTCACACAGAACGAGGTAATTAGTCTAAGTTTGCAGTTTATTGAACTACAGTAGTTTAGTGAATGTTCAGAAACTACAGCGGCTGTGATTCACCAAGACAAAAATAAAACAACCTGAACAGGTGATCAACTTTAAACCACTCGCACATTTTTACTCTCGGCCTCTCTCTGTCATTTAAGAGATTATGTTAAAAACATTAGGTCCGTTACGATATTAAGTTTTCAGGCTTGATATTTATTATGCGATTATTAATAAGCCTCCTTGAACACAGCGGTGGTTGATTAGTTAATTTTAAACTCCTGCTCCGCTCGTTATTTTGGTAATGGAACCGAAACGCACATAACTGCGCAACACCTTGTTGAAACAATAATTACTGATATTATTATTGTTGATGAATCATTAATTTGAACACGTTTTGTTGATTTTTTGTTGTTGTTCTTTAATAAAGTTATTAACGTTTTGATAAGGAGTCAGAGGAGGACGTGCTGGTCTCAGTGTCCTTGCGGGGTTCAGTTTGTCCTAATGCCGAGATCGACTCAAAACCTTCCACGATCGACGTGTTGCAGCCCTGCTCTATAGCACGAACAGTTCAGAGACCATATAAAATGGGGAAAAAAGTTATTTATTAACTGTTTAAGTCTGTTTTAGATTGTTCTTGAAAAACGAATCAGTCATGGCTAATTAGTGGGCGCAGTCGCAGTTGCACAGTGAACCCACTGATTTTTTACAGCAGACAGCCGCTCCCCTCTCTTGCAGGTACTGAGTACCCCCTCTAAATCTTTTAGGGGTACGCAGTACCCTGCCGTACCCCACTACTTTCACCCTTGGGTGTATACAGTAAGAATCTGGGTTCTTCAACCCAGATTATAAAGCTGCAAGACAGGTAGGACAAGAGAATGTGATGTAAAATAATAATACATGTTTAAATATGTGTAGCAGCAGAAAGTGCTAAGTTAAATAGCGAAGTAAAACACTGTTACTATCGAGGTTTCTGATGAAAACATAGAAAGGCGAAAGCTGACGAAGGGAAGAAAAATTTTTATGAGTTAGACACTTGTATAGTGTCTTGTGCATTGCAAAATTATAATGTAGAATTAGTAAAAAAAAAGAGAAATTATAATAATTACTTTAGAAAAAGTTGCATGAAGCTCAAACATAATTTCATCTCAGGCTTTAGGCAGAAAACATGTAAAAGCATAATTATAATACAGATTATTGAATAAATAGCAAATCTGTCCTTATTCCTCACTTTGCCTCAAAAGCACAGTAATTACAGCCGACATTTTAATTTCTGTTTGCTTGCATTCAGCTGCTATCATATTTCAGAAGAGAGCAGGAAAGAGCTCATTTAGCTGAGCTGATGTTGAGAAGGAACACTAAACAGTTTTATTTTAAAAACATAATTTTCATCTCCTGCCTTTGATCTTCTGCTTTCATGCTCATATCTCCCTCATACACAAACAAGAAAACCCACTGCTCTTTTATTGCCGTCCTGCGACATGCCTCCTGTCATGGAACGAATTGGAGACTTTGCTACAGTGAGATGTGTCAGAGAGGCTTTTGTGCCATTTCAAATGGCAGCCCATTCCCCCTTGACCTTTCTGGAGATGTGGCAGCAATTTTTGGAGGCTTTTTGCGGATGAAAAAAAAAGACGTCATCTTGTCTAATTACCACAGAACAATCAGAGGATTGAGAGGAAGAGATGAGATTCACTCATAATAAGACTCCCATTTAGCAGATGATGGATTGCATTGCTAATTTTAAGACATGACTGCATGTCGTTGTGTGTGTCTGAATCAAAATATAATGGGAGCCATCATACCTTTATCGATGACCCTATATTGGTCCACTACTGTGGTAACATATGTATCAGGAGCAAAGCAGAAGTCACTCGAGCTCTGAAAGCAAGAAAATTCAGATCTGAAATTAGTCACTGATCAACCCGAATAACACTAAAAAAATGTATATACATTAAAGTTATTGCATTAAGAAAAAGCTGGATCAATCTCAGCTGGAAAGAACTTATTCATGCTAATTCAGGGACAAGAAGCAAAGATTATAAAGTGAATGCATAATTTCTTAATTTGCATAAATGAAGATTAATTTGCATCAACATTAAAACTAGACGTCCATTAAAGCTAGGTAAATGAAAAAAGAAAACTGGATTTATAACGCTCTATTGTGCATTTTAGTACATTATATTCGCAGTGAAGAACACAACAAACAGCTTTCCCTTTAACAGTCCAGTACTGCAGTTCTAATAACAGCTGCCAGGCTTCAATTACAGGCCTTAATCATTGCTATTAGTCTTTAGGATTTCTGGAAAAAGCTAAGTGACCCAAAAAATGGACACAGGTGTTTATTGAAGCAACACCTATAACAATACGTCTATTAAAAATGGCATTTGAGAAACATGTATTCATTCTGAGATTTAGAGTACTATATCCAGGTTTAAAGAATTTAACAGTCTATCATTTGAGTGTTTCACTTCACTTTCATCAAGATTCTAGCAGAAAAACCATATTGAACAATTACATGTGTTAAACAGAGCAGTTCCACCAGATAAACAAGATCTGTCCTGCAGACACTCACCGCAGAAACGGACAGTTCCAGCCCCAGGGAGACCCAGCTGATAATAAGAGCTATGACACCGAACAACCACACCCTGTGGGAAGCAAGAGGTGAACACTTCAGCAGCATTAGACCATGAACTATTGCATCAAGAGGTACACTTCCATAAAGAGAGGCTTAACACAATAAAACTGATTAAATTACATGGTCAAACTGAGCAGTTTCTGTGGTAATCTAACATAAGGCTCCAAATTAACAAACATAAATCTGAAATGATTTTTGAGCTCGACATCTGTGAAGTAAATACTAATGCAATTTCGTTCTATTTTTAAAGAAAATAATTGAAATTATTGCTTAGGTGTTTTATTTAGGTTTCTGGAAAATTTGGGGCTACGATTAAAAAAAATAAAATAAAATAAGACGGCGGATTCACAAAGTTCACCATTAACTGAACATTTTTGTGCAAGATTTAAGAAATAGGAAGTTGAAATTTTGGCATAACATAAAGAATGAACACATAAGATTCTTTGTTAGTATTCATTTATCCAGAATGTAACATTAATTTATCTGAACTATTGCCATACTAAGTTAGTTTTTGACATTATGAAGAAAATTCATCCATCCATTTTCTTCCGCTTATCCGGGGTCGGGAAGGACCCGAAGAAAATGCTCAACAACAAAAACTCAAACACTTACAAAAAGGAGCCATAAAACTCCTGCTGCAGCAGAGATTTTAATTGCGTCTTATAAACTTGTTTTTTGTTAAAACAGATCAACGATGTGAGGAAACATTGACCAAATGATGACACTTACGCTATAAGTATTCCCTTTGAGTTGCGAATGAGACCAAACAGAACGAGAAGGCAGATGAGGACGTCGAAGAGCAGCAACGTGATGTAGCCCAACCACCTGTGGAGAGAGTCATTTTTTATGCATTTTATTTGATCCTTCTACCACTGAGAGAACACATTTATTGCATAAAACTATTCTGGCATACTAGGCAATTAAATGGTAAATTACTAGGCAATTATCAATAAAAAGTGATAGGTGTTTTTCCAGATCTAATTATGCCAGCCTATAAAAATGTGCATGAAATGAATTCCTTGTGATACTAATTAAAACAAGAGTAAGATTTGATGAATAACCTAAAACCTACTAACATAGTTTTTTTAGTGCAAACTGTTTAATTGGCATTCAATCTTCATAGTGATGGGTAACAATCAGTTCCAGCTAAATTTAAGATTAATAGGGAAGCAACATTCATAAAGGGAGGCTAATCTCAACAGGGTGCTGCCAACAATTCAAGCAAAATACATAAATAAATAAAGCAAAGTTTGAGTCTCTTTAGAGGCACAGACAGTTAATAACCCTATAATATATTAACAATTAACAACATTTTGTTTTGTGTTGAAGACGCCTTACCTTCAGTGATACTTCAAAACCACTAACCACTAAACAGTCCTATTTACTTCTCAAACTGATGCTTTTCTAATCAATAGTCCAGCCTGATAGCTCTTATTTTCAGTTGTATGGTCACATTGAAGTGCACCATGAGTAAAAACAGAACCCTAATCTTATAATGAGAATACATTTAACTCCCTTGATTATAAGGCAATTTTAATAAAGCACACAAATTGTTGGTGAACAAAGAGCAAACTGCTGGCAGCTAAATATCAGGGACTACATTTTCCCTTGAATGTGCAGCTGAGTGCCTACTATTACATAACCAGTCCAAATAGTGTTATTTCTATTAACACTTTTTGCTGCACTTGCATACTTTTGGTATCATGTAAATGGCGTCTGGCCAGATTTCCATTAGAGTATTTTTTTTATTAGAAAACCGTTAAGCTCGCTGCAAGCTTAATGCTGCCTAATGATGTGCTGAAGTAATTTCTTATGATTTGGGCTCCACATAAATTCCTTCTTTAGATTTCCAATAAACATCTAGGAAAATCAATTTGTGAGTCCAGCCACTCAAGATCATTTCACACAAGCTTTCAATATGAAAGGCAGATCGAGTTTCCACAGGGTTGTGCATTAACGTTTCAGTGTCTGCACATAAAGCTTAATAATAAAAAGATAACGTCTGCCGTTCTGTGGAGTGCACCATTATGGTCTTACCTATACCAGTCATACAGTTCGATGCTGGTGGACAAATCTTCCAGAGAAATTAGGTTGTTGTCCCAGAAAGGAATCTCGACCATCTGCCTGACCAGCTCATCCAGTTGGCCCTGCAGCTTTTGGATGATGGAGAGGTAGTCTGCATGCTGAGCATACTGGCCCTCAAGCTGTTGCAGATTCTTGTCCACTGTCTGGTTCAACGACGACGTACTATCATATACCTAGCGTAAAACACATGGACATATGAGGACATGATTGTGTTCAGAGGGAAATAAATACTGGATTTCACAGCAAAGTTGAAATGAAACCACAGATGCTCAGAGCAGAAGAGTGTTGAATTATTTAGACACGTCCATATGACTGTCCTTGTGGTCTTACCAGCTTTTGGACTCCAGTGATTGTGCGGTTAGCGTGGCGGAGGGAATACGTCAGTCGATTCACTCCATCGCAAGTCTCGCCATTCCCATAGAAACCGACAGCTATGCCAGCACTGAGGGGAGACAAAAACAGAGGAGGGGAGACAGGCTAGTGAGGAGGAGGGATTGGCAAAAAAAGAGACACAGAGAGGAGACAGAGAAGAAACCAAGTGTGGGGGACAGCCAGGCAGGGTGAGAGGCGTGTGAACTCTGTTTTAACCCTGTCGGTTCGGACCCCCGTCAACGGGCTCCTTTCAGCCTCAGCAGAAAGACCCTATAGAGAACCATGGAAACCCAGAGGAATGGACTAGCAATGGCCCAAAACCCCACGCTAAGGCTGACAAAGACTGCAGTGAGGCAGTAGATCAGCTCTCATCGGTTGTGACAGGCCTCAAACGGCTCAGGCAGCTACATGGGCAGCAATTTCTGAAGGTACAGGAACAGAAAAAGATGTACTTACTTTACACAATTTTGCAATGGTGGCTTAATTTAGAGTTACATTATTATCTGTTCATTTGAAACATGTTAATATTACTTGAACTCGTCTACAATTTGCTTGCTTACAGTGACAAACTTCAATGTATTTTTTTTTTTTGCGATTTTAGGAATGCAGTTTTCTGGCCGATAACCGATCTTTAAAAAGCCCAACCTGCCAATTCTGTCTTTGGCCGATAGCGACTTTTCATTTTATAACAGACACTGTCTCCAAAGTGTTAGTTACTAGTCTGTACCAATAAAAAAAAAAAGTATCTTGGCGAGTTTGGAAAACCGCTAAATATAGGACGAAAAGTCCCCAAATTGGCAACAGTGGGTGACTGTTAGCAGGCCACTTGTAGATGTGACTTGGTGGGCGGGTCCATCGGTCATCTCTCTTTCACGGCAGAGAAAAAGAGGACAGTGGCTGACTTTCAGACATTTTCGGAGTTAAACAAGACTGGTGGATAAGATTGGTTTCACATGCATGTATCGACCAATCTGTAATCAAACAACATTTTTAGAAATTTAGGTAAATTTTTATTAACCAAATTTTATTAATTACGATGATATGGCAAACAGCATATGAGTTAGTCTCAACAAATGCATTAAGGAGAAGCAAATTCCTACAATCTTGCACCAACATGGATAAACTGACAGGCCAGAGGGGAGCTGGGGGTTTTCCTTCTTCCTGTATGGCTGCTAATCTCTTCCTGTCACTATGGTGAGTAAAAATAACATTAAAAACTAATTATATTTCCCGATGTCATATGAACCTACAGATCGTTGCTGCATTTGGAAAGGAGTTAGGAAAACATTGAAACAGATTTTTGCAGGTAAAAAGACAACAGTCTAAATGTAAAGAAATACTAGAAATATAAGCCAAACAAAGCACTGAAACTAAACTGGTAGCGTCAACCTTCCCTCCCCCTCTTCCTATTTTGGCTAAAACATTAGTGCGTGGGTACAAGCGCACAGAGACGCAGCGATTGTGATGCAGTTCTTGTACTCATTGGGTCCCTGAGCTCTTTGTGCGACTCTGAATCAACTGCGGTGGCTCTCTGGAGGCCCATCAACAGGAGGAAAACAGGAAACCAACGACGTGTTCAAGGACAGAAAACATGAGCAGATGTGAAATTCTCACACCTTTCTACTCAATGACATAAGAACACCACTAAAGTAAAGAAAATGATTGTAGAGGCAAACGTATAAAGCAGGTGTACTTGTGAAAATTAAATCCATATCCCTGCAACCAAACAATACCGTTCAACTAAAGTTCGAGTGAGGAAAACACTGCCTGGTTAAAACATTTGCGTCTTAATTAGAGTGGAATCTGGCAAGATGGATTCTTTCACGATTAAGAGCTTGAGAATCTGAAAATCCGACAGCGTGTTGAACGCTTGCCGTGATCATGGGGCTATAACACACAAGCATGTGGTGACATCAAAGTGCAATGTAACACTGTGAATCATGAGCGTGGGTGAAATGAAAAGCTAATTATGCTTGGCAACTCGAATTCGTGGACTGAACCGTCGCCAGCGCGGTCATGTGTTTGCACTCACCTGCACACGAGTGTTGCGATGATGACGCACCAGGCCGTGCAGCAGCAGTCGGCGTTGGGCTGCTCTGAGGTTTTACTGCGCCGGCAGCAAAGCCAAATGGAGTAGAAGAGGAGAAACAGGAGGTCCAGAACCAAACAGGCGAGCGCCAAACCCCCCAGCAACAAGATGGACTAAAGGAAAGAGGAGCAGAGTTATTATTACGTTTTAGGGTCTTTGGAGACTTCTTCAAAAAATGTGCAGTATGCTTTCAGGAATATTGCAAAATGAACTTGCTTGGTCTGGCAGAACTAGGCCGTTATGCAGAACTTCCTCCTCTACAGTCGAACTGGCTGATTTCAAGTTCTCATGAAACCTCTCTAAAACCTTACCAGACTCAAAGCTTCTATAGCGTTCCTTCTTAAGTCCACAGACTGCTCTTTTGATCTCACCACAGTATTCACTTTTACTTCAAAAGGCTGAGCAACGATGTTCAAATCATATGGACCTGGTGAGATTTCGTCGGGTTTAGCTATTCAAAGTGGGAAAAATGTGAGGATAGCCCAACTATTCCTCAAATATATCTTCTTTTTTAATACACAAACATTGCAGAAAGTCTTCAGTCTAAATTTTGTTAAATTAGTTAAAATGATAATAATATTAAATAGCCATATGTCTAAATATGTCAGAAAAATCCTCAGGCTCTTATAGGCTGGCCTATTTTTTTTCCTGAAACCAAGAAACACATTTACAGCTATAACAATAACAGCCGTCACATTTGTGATAACAAATTTACTGGATTATAAGTTGTCCCAGACATTATTGTGATAAATTATGGTATTATTGTTTTGGGACCATATTAAAGTAATAAAATGGTAATGATATAATAATGCAACTTTGCCTCTTAAAAATCAATAAACTTTCTATTTGTAAGGAACACAACGAAGGAGCTGGAAGATATTTCAAACAGCCCCAAAAAATAAACAAAACGAGCAAAAACAAAACAATGGAAATAAACATGACTGACAACAGAAATCATAAATAAAATGATTAGGAAGTTTGCTTAAACAAAATAGTTTTTAAAAAAAATACCAGAATTGACGTTATGATTAATAAATTCTAAATTATAATGAATAATGATTTGTTGAGGGTATCGCATTTAATATCTACAATGTTAAATGCGGAAAAGAAAAAAAAAAAACAGCTAGAGGGAAAATATGTAAAAAGAACAGGATTGCAAGATACAAAACATAAAAAAAGGATCTTCTTGAATAATAACTGGTACTCTGGTACTCATGTACTGAAAGTACTTTCAGTACATGAAAGTACTTTCAGTACAGCATGAAGGTACTTTCATGCTGTACTGTCATTACAGCATGAAAGTACTGTAATGACAGTACTTTCATGCTTACAGTGGAGTGATGTACAGTGATAGTTAGATCTCTCATCCAACAGCAACATTTCATACAGTATGTAGGTCAGGCAGAAGGTTTCTGTTCGCTGCAGACTCCTGAGGACACACGTCTGTGGCAGATTTCCAAAACCTTGCGTTCTCCTGCTTGCTCCATTTTTATCTCCTCAATCACTCGTTGTGACTAACACTTAATTTTAACAACTGCTGATTTCAATACGAGAACTTATTCTGTTCTTAAAAAACCAAGCAGCGATAACCTTTAAAGAGCGGTAACTCTGCTCCTTTTATCTACTGTGACACACGACTGTGACAGACCGGCTGATCAGACGTAGCCGGATGACTTCTTGGCTCTTGCACGCTGCTCTGCGGAGCTCAGCGAGGAGCAGAAAACGACTATGCAAACGCACAGTAATCTGGGCACATCTCTGACACACTGCAACACAGCAGTCAGTCAAGGTTGCATCATTAAGAAGTGTTTGCATCGTAAGCAACAATGACAGCTCGGCCATCTGGACGAGTTGAAACGTCTTCTTAAGCCTGCGGGCGGAGAGCTGCGTTAACAGTAATTAGCAGGATGTCATCACAGAAGGTTAACGATACCGGTTTACGGGATGAGCCTGTGGCCGAGTGACGTCTGCCATGATTAAACTGTGATGGGAGAGAAATCACACATTTCACCAGCTAAACTACATGTGCATTTAAATACTCCACAAAAATCAGCCATGCTGTTCAAACCGCATAGCAAAGTCATCCATCATCTATCCAATAACCTGCCACAGAACAGGGCTTGTGTAACACAAAGAAGTGGATCGTCTTGACCATTTCCACCAACTCCTGAAGGAAATAAAACGGAGCTGGCAGCAAACACCAGACGCCCACGTGAAGTGAAGGAGGACCAAACAAGAAAACAAACTGCTTCACGCCTTAAGATTAACTTGAGTTTCCAGCCTGCATACCTGTACAAGATCGAGCACATCTCCATAAAACCACCAACGCGTGTCCGGGAACTATCTTCCTGTTTCTCTGGAACCATGAGTCGCTTCTCCAGTTTATGAACCATTTCTTCCTATTAAAGAGGAAACTCTGAATCTTGTGACTTTGTCTCCCAGAAAACCCACAAACACTGTCTGCAGTCCAGATGTGACGTAAAAGATTGTTCTGTAGTCATCCTGACTCTCATCTAAGATTATGTTTTTAATTGTCGTTTTGGTCAAAAATATTTTATTAGAGCTTTTTTATTGCCTTTTCAAAACAAACAAAAAAAAAAAACTGGATAAAGTTTCCCATTTAAAAGGTGCTAAAAGTATTTCCTCATTGGATGTGTCACCAATCCAGAACATTTAAAAATAAAAATAAAAAAAGCATGGTAGTTAACACCATAATGAGCCATGGGATTTGAGCAACACCAAACTTCTGATTAGATTTTGAAAACTAAGCATAATTTCTTCTAAACTTGTGAACACATCCAGTTCTCCTCTCCCCTCTCCTCCCCTCCCCCAGACTTAGCTGATTACTAAGCTGAGTAGACTCCACTTTGACCTTTCCCATGGTTAAAAACGCCTTAATCTGACCGGTTGTCCCTCTTCTTTGTTTGTTGCATTTGCAGAGCGACTCCATATTTTTAAATATTCATGTGTGCTGTAAAAGATGTGATTAAAACACACTGTCACGCAAGTGGTTTCTTAGGTACTTTCAGGATGGTTTTGAAAACACACCAAATGGAGCCAGCTGGCTTGTGCCTGGAAAAGGCCAAAGCCTGGATAGAACAGGTTCACACAGATGGTAACATGGATCACAGGGTAAACAGAACAAACAGGTGCAAACCTGTCACAATAAACCATTAATCTTTAATTCCAGGTTGCAAACATGATCCGTGAACTGTACACCAAAGAAGCCCTAATCCTACTGTTCCCAATTAAATGAGGCGAGTGTGTGATGAGGGATTTTACCTGCTGATATGTCCAGTCTTCTGGTTGGAAATCACTGCTTGTTTGCTGAAACTTTAAGTTGAAGTGGGGAAGTCTGTGCAGCAGGTTCACCCACCAAGGTGGCGAGTAGCTGACCACTGCTGCCATGGCGATGAAAAGTCAGTGAGTCAAAAGCAAAAAAAAAAAAAAAGAAAAAAAAAAGGATGCTCTTTCAGGTGTAAACAAGAAAAATAATCCACTTCATCCAGTTTGAGTCCAAGATGGAAACGAAACGCTAAAACAGTTGATGTGTAGCATAAAAGTGCTATCGACAGCTCGTTGTGGCTGTTGAGGAAAAAAAAAAAACACACTAAAATAACTTCATTGGTGAGATATGAAACAGCTGAACAAGCGCCAGCAAGAAGAGCTAACTAAAACTGGCAACTAGCCAACTAATAACCTCCTCAGTCTACCTATTTAACTGTTGCTAACACTGAACTATTAACTATAGCACCCTGTTGTAATGTAACAGTAAACTCCAAAGAGCTAAAGCTCACTTAAAATATGCCTTTATTGGAAAAAAACAAAAGCAACCGAGTCTTCAGAGCTAGTTAAGATAGCAATGTAGGTTAGCTAGCTTTTAGCTGCTAGTTAGTTCAGTTCACCGATAGACGGAAGACAAGAAGAAGTAGTCTCTTTTGTTCCAGTTGGCATTCTGGTCGGCACTTCTTTTCGTCCAGATTTGTCGGTTCTCCGGTCTCTTAGTTAATCTTTTCCACACTTATTCCAGCGCAGATGTCTCTCTCTGTTCATTCAGACCGACTTCTCCATCCAGCTAGGAATTGAGCGCAGGAGGCTGGAGCCAACGCTGCGACTGTTCACGACAGTCCCCCAGCTGGCAGTTCAACCCAGCCCCGGCCAGAACTCAGCAAAACCACATCATTGTCGGTGTGAAAAGGGAACTTGCAGCGACATCTACTGGCGAGCTGGCATTCAAGCAACGTGAGGTTCATGGAGTGTCGGGAATGTCATTACTGCTTGAAATTTCAGGAAATTTTGATCGCGCTTTAAGCGCGATCAGTGGTTGCTATAGCGACGTAGGTAGACTGCAAATAGACTGTCATTTTTTCTTTAATTATAGAAGGAGAGAAAAATATCAACGTTTAATCAATTTAAAATACATACATTTTTATAAATGCAACATTTCAGTTGGCCATTTCCTTCAAACATAACATTGACAGTCAACCTCTTTTGACTTGAATGGTAATTTATGAATTTTATATGGAGGCATAATTTTACTCCTTACAGACATGGAAAACCAATGACATCATGTCTAAATCACTGTTTCATCATTCATGGAAATACAAAAAAAAATTACCTTAGTTGAGCAATTGTTGAACAAAACTGATATGCTCCTGGAATACTCCAAATTTCTCCAGAAATTCTAATTACATGCCTAAAGAACATATTGTTGTTGATGCCATTGAAATCTGACAAATACGATCAGTTTTTACACTACAAGGGTCTCCTGAAGACAAACACCTGTATGACTTTTCCATTCAGTCATTTTTCCCAGCATTGCATAAAATTGACTTTCAGAACTACAAATTAACACCCCTAGTGTTTATTTCACCAGGAAATGCTAGTTAAATGAAGTGTTAAATTGGTTTCTGACATCCATTTTTCATCTGTGCAATGTTGTCGAAACTAAAAGCACACTGAAAGCACACTAAAAGCACACAGAGTGAGGCAGGCAAACTCCATGCATTGGTTTCTTTAAACATTATTATTATTATTATTATTATTATTATTATTATTATTATTATTATTATTATTATTTATTTATTTATTTATTTATTTATTTTTATCAGGAAACTCAATGAAAATCAATAAACCTTTTTCTAATGTAATTTGCAGCAAGAGATTTCATGAGAATTAAAAGGAGACATCCTATTGTTGCAATTTTTATTCGCTTCATTTGTTCTCTGTTAAATCCAGAATATAATCAATTATCAACACATTGTTTTATATGTTCACAACAGAGCCCTTCACTCTTCATACAGCAGGTTTACTGACTGTTACTAAAGTTTCTAAATCTTTCAGCATTAAAACTTTACTTTTTAATAAAACGGACATAGTTAGTTTAACTAGCAATCTCTGTGGCAGTGCAACAAACTGGACACTTGATCACTTTATGTCTTTCTCCTACTATTCAAAATGGCATTAAATACATTTTTATAAGTTTTTTTTCTTTTTTACTGTTTTTTCCTCACTGAGTCTATACCAAAAAAAAAGGTTAGACATCAGAAAGCTTTATTCGTGATAAAATATTCAGATGAATAAACTTGATGTTCGCATTCAGAGTACTGACCAACACTAATTAATTAAACTCTTAATTAATCTTGGTAAAGTTCACATAAAGGGATGATTTGCAATGAACTCTGTCTTAAAAGCTGTCACATCTTAAGAAAAAATAAATATCTACGAGGTGTACGTGAATGCAACATTTGTTATGCAGGCATTTTTTTTTTTTTTTTGGAGATTGAGGAACAGAGATTAAATCAAATAAACATGCGCTGGTGAGACCAGGAAATAAGAAGTTATATGTAAAACCACTCATGTTTTTTTTTAATTTTTTTATTGTAGAATATAGACTACATAAAGCAAATAGGTAATGTTTAACGAAACTGAGACATAAACTCGCACATTCACGCCCCCACAACCTTTAAAAATCCCCTCAGTGGTGTAGCTGCAGTGGCATCGGCAGCTTCCAGAGCGTGTAGGTGGCAACTGGCTTCACTTCATCAGGACTTGGACTTCAACCAGGAATCACTACAACTTTAAGACGCAAATTACTTGTTTTTCCTTCTCTGCAGGAAATCACATGGAGGTGCTCTTGTGCTCACATGACACCCCGAGCTATGGCAGGAGAGATCAATGAAGGTAACGTGTGAAAACATGTTTTCTACTCTCTCTTGAATCAGTGATTTCCATGTGACTTTTATGTGACTTTTCTCGGTGTATCTGCGAAACTCGCGCGTCAAAACGCGAGGATCTTACAACACGCTGAGATCGCGATTTGAACTCACCTCATGAGAAGTTATCAGTGATCGATCGGAAACAAGTTGTTCCATCTCAAAAGCTCTCATTCATGTCCTCAATTATCCCCCACCGCCCCCCAAACTACTGTTGCTCCTTTCTTGAGCCGTGACCAGAAAGATCAGGACAAGTCGTTGTTTTTTTCCCCCCCTTCTTCCTGAAATCCTGTCAGGTGTGTCTTGAAAAAATTGATTTAAAATGTCACATCAGTCATTCTTCTTTTTTAATCTCTTTAAATATTTGCAAATTATTAATTCTCTCAATTTGAGTCCATCCTCGTCATTTTTAAAATGGAGCAAATAAAAGTTGCCTTCGCAGAAAAGAAAACACAAAGTCACATGATGTGATGATGTGTTACTATCCCTTTCAAAATGAAAGTTTGTCTTTCATTGATGTCATTTATGCAAAGTCCTCCTGGGTGTTGTGCAGTTAATGGAATATTTCTAATTTTTGAGGAGCATGTGATGCTATGTAGGTGTTGTTCCCCTTTTAGGTTCAGTTCCTGCCTATTACAGAGAAGTGTATGAGGCCATCCGCTGCAGGACAGATGAGAGAGTGCAGGCTGAAGTTTTTAAGCGCCTCCTGGAAAGGACCGGTCTCTCCAAGGCGGCTCTCAGCCAGGTGAGGAGTTCCTCAAGATGCTGAGAGGCCAGAAGGCTTAAGTACCTTTTGTTGGAAATTAAAGATGAAATATTTAGTAGGGATGTAGCTGGATGAATTCCCTGAAGGCGCCATTCACCTTTTTCTGACCTTTCGTAGCATATCATTCGCTTTTTGTCTTGTGAGAGCTTTGTGCACACAGGAATTCAAACCACAGTTAAAGTTGGATCTCAGACTGAAAAATGTTGACCTTCTCTTTTATATTGTCTCTGTCCACCATTTATTTTATTTTTTTTCAGATTGCTGAGCATATTGACTGTACAGATGGATTCCTTACTAAGCTCACCCTCTATAAAGCGCTGGCTTTAATTGCTCTAGCCCAGCAAGGGAAAAAGCCAAGTCCCAAACTATTCATACATGGTAAGAGACTGTGTTGCAGTGACAGCAGAAAAGTAAAGGGTTTTTGCTTAATGAGTAGCTTGGTGTCCAAAGATGGCCTCAGAAATGCATCATCTGTTCACGTGCAAGGTGCAAATGTCACTCTTTTATTAGCTCTCCTGGAAGTTTTTCTCGACACTTTTACCAGAAGCATAAATTCAGCAGCAACTTTACTGCGGTTAGCAAGTGATGTGTGTTTGGGAATATTTTTAGAAAAGCCCTTTTGATGCACATTTATTTCTTCTTATACGGATAAAACCGCAACATGTGCTGGGAGTCTATGGTTACAGTGGCTTGCAAAAAGTAATTATATCTCTTTAACTTTTGTACTTTACAACCTGGATCTTTGATGTACTTTATATGAGTGAACAACAAGACATGCTTATTGAAAAGTGGATGAAAATGTCTTGCACAGGAATGTTTGCACAGTCTTCTTTACAAATAGCCCAGGCTAGGGGGAGAGTATCTGCAAACATACATTTTCAAGTATTGTTGAATATATTTTCAATGGATTTAAAGGCCTTCACAGAACAGCTTTATTTAGACAATGCACAGATGTACTCGATGTACAAATCCAGTGTCTTCTGAAAGTAAATGCTTTTGCATGACAGACTAAATATAAAGACGTTAAAGGTTATAAATATATATATTTTTGCAGCTTGCTGTATTTTTAAGTGTTGTTTTCTCTCCCTCTCTGTGGGATGATGATAGAGGGATATTTTATGGTTTTCCTAAAGGTAACTATTATGCAGACTTGACTTGGATCCATCTGCAGGCTTTAGTGTTGAATCCAGTTTTGTTATTTCAGGTGTGGGCAGTATGGCAACTTGCTTCATGCCACTTCCTGTTCTGCACCAGAACTCTCTTTGAGTTTGCCTCAGTAAATTAAATTTTATACACAGCTGTCTTGGAATGTCCTGGAAGGAATCATTAAAGGTCGCATGGATTACTGTCAAGAACACTTTTATAGAGAGAAACTGAGGGGGGAAAAAAAAAAGGCATTCTGAACTGTTTTGAAATTCCAGTCACTCCTAAAGTATTGATTCAATCACAGAGAACAAATGTTAGCTCTGAAATGTGTGATTTACAGAGTTGCCAAAACCCCAACTCGGCGAGCCGAGGGAACTGAGCGCTCTGAGGATGCAGCCGGCTCAGGACGACATGCTCACCATTTCGCAGACATTTGAACAGCTTCTCACCAAAGACACAATCCAGGTGGAGCTGATTCCGGAGAAGAAGGGCCTGTTCCTCAAGCATGTGGAGTATCAGGTCACCAGCCAGGCAAGGAAATTCAAATCTGCAACATGTTACAGTGTCGTGTTGAAAATACTCCATTTTTTTTATCAAGTAGTTTGCACAAATCCACATCAGAACAGACAAAATCAATTGTGCTCATACCTATTTTGTAATTCAGTTTCATCGTTTTTACTTTTTAGCGTTATAAAATGTCAGTATACAGGCGGTACAGTGATTTTGACGTCTTCCACGAAGTTTTGCTGCAGAAGTTTGCCTACAGAGTGGTTCCGGCACTGCCGCCCAAAAGGATGCTGAAGGGAGGTGGGTTTCTGTGCAGACTGCACTGTTAGGTCTCTATTTGTTTTGTTTATTTACCAGATTTGTGTTCTGCATCAACATTTCAAAGTTTTGATTTGTTTTGAGATAATTTAGGTTGAAATTCCAGCTTTTAAAAATCTTTTTTTTTTTTTTTTTATATAGACAAAGAATTGTAAGGATTTTTTTTTGTCATTTGGTTCTTCAAAGCTTTTGCGTAACAGAGACATAAACCAGTGATGCATAAATTTAGCTTCTTTCACTTCCTGAAGACTTGAAGCTTTAGTGATAATTATGTGAGTTATTCAAAAAGGATTCATGGTGTTTAGCCATGGTTTTACAAAAAATAGTCTTTGAATGTGTCATTCTGATAACTTCATCTCTGCTCCTCTTTTGATTCTGACACATGGAGCTTTTGTTGTTCAGATTTGTGAAACTTGTTGAATATTTCTTTTCATTTAAACAGAAATATTTTCTGACAAGTTTTAAATTATTTGCCCATTTAAAATGGACAAATCGGTAAAAATTTGATGCGGTTGTGCTGTGCACTTATTTAAGGTCGTTTGTGTTACCTTATGTCCCATCAGTCTGTCTGTATGGAGAGCATTTCATATCCAACAGGAGGAAGGGAAGGGATTAGTAACAGATTAATCCAAATGTATACTTCTCTTATCACTTATTCTCCCTGCCCCCTCATTTTCATGTGCACAACAAGTACTCCTAAAACTCTGATAAGAGGCATCATTTCTCAGTTAAGCACTATGATGTTGTTTTGATGATTTAACTACAATGGGTTTAATAATCTCTTGAGATTAATTCTTAAGCGAGTGTTTGGATCTATGCTAGTTCTAGCTGTGATGTTGCTTTAGAAGACAGCTTCTGTAATTTCCCTCAGTGTTGATATGACTCACTGTATGCCCCCTGATTACTGCCCCAGCTGCTTCTCCGGGGATTTTTCGATGGTTCTTATCTACACTAAACCATTTTTATCTCTTTTTTTTTAAAGACTTAAAAGGTCAGGGATAATGATATCTCTAGCAACTCTTCTTTGTGTGTGGCCATGACAAAGAAGAACTGTAGGACTGAGTTTTGGTCTAAGATTTTTGGTCTTAACTGACCATTTTCTAGCCAACACTACGTATATGTTCTGAAATCTAAGAATCTGCAGGGGGAATATTTTGCATTTAGATCAGCCTTGTGGGATTATGAGCACTTGACGCTCGAGTTTAACTGTTCTAGTTATGTTGCCTTTGCACACTTCTAAAGTAAACCTCCAGATATTTGTTTTTTTTCTTTTATTCACAGTCCTAACTTCTATGTCCGAGCGCGAGTTCATTGAAGGGAGAAGACGAGCTCTGAGCAGATTTATTAACCTGGTGGCTCGTCACCCCCTCTTCTCTGAGGATGAGCTGGTCAAGACCTTTCTCACCTACAGTGGCTCTGTATGTTTCCAAGCATTTTCTTGCACAATAAGCACTATCTTCACGACGCATGGGAGCAAAGCACATCCTGTTTGATTCACACTTTGTCCTTTTCCACTCACCCACTCGTCACCCTGCTCCGCAAACAGGATGTCCAGACAAAGCTGCGTGACACTTGCAAGAAAACGGGTGACGAGTTTATGACCAACAGGATTGCAACCCAAGCTAAGGTTCGTCATGGATATGGTGACTTCAGGCGCACTTTTTTCTACTGCTCTTACTTTCATTTACAACCTGTAAACATAATGGAGGTGATTCTGTCGGACCTGTTTTGCAGGAGTATCTCCCAGCAGACATTCAGGCTCAGTTCTCAATGAGCAAAGAGCTGATTAAAAATATCCACAACAGCTTCCAGAGGCTGCGGGACAGAGCTGAAAAAATGGCCGAGCGCTCAATGGAGAATTCAACTGATCTGGTCCAGTTTGGTCGAGAGCTTAGGTATTTTTTGTTATGAAGGATATACAGTTAATCATCCTCTAGGATTTATGGCTTTTGCAGAAGGATTCAATCCGGAGTAGCCCGGATCCTGCAATATTTTATTCTTTTCTTATATTAATGTTTTCGCCAGTGCTTTGGGCTCAGATGCGACGACTCTTCCTTCCCTGGCCTCCTCCCAAAGCAGCTGGGGAACCCTGCGTCAGTCTTTGAAAAGCCTGTCGGAGGAGTTTGCAGTTTTATCCGACAAAGCCGCTCAGCAGGTACAACCTTGAGTGCATGCCAAACTAAAACTATTTGATAATTGTTGTTCTGTTCATGTCTCCAGGGCAGACGGGAACAGGACGACGTTGTGGAAAAACTGAACTTCTTCCTAGATTTGCTGCAGTCATACAGAGTGAGCAAGCTTGACTTTCGTTTCTTTTGTACTGACAGGAATGTGGTATGTCTAGACGGCGAAAAATTCTTTTAATCCAGGATAATGCAGATGTAAGTAAGGGCATTCAGGAGTTGGTTACCATAATGCCACGAGGGAATGATATCAGCAACGATGCTAATAAAGAAATCATTGGTGTATCGGTCTTTAGAAAATGGGCTTAAGACCATTTCCCCTCCAGAACTAAACTGTTCTACAGGAACAAACATTTGCATGTTGAAAGCATCGCAGACAATTACCACTGAAGTAACTATTTGGACATGCAGGAAGCCTCTCAACAGTTAAATCTCATTTAGCTCCTTGAACTTCTTTGAACACTTGAACTTCAACTTCCTGTAAAATGAGACGTGTCCTTATCTTTATTTTTGTAGCAGACTCATGGAGGTAAAAACCGACTGGTATTTGAGCCAAGTTACTCCACTGCATGGTTTTTCCACTGTGGATATGATGGTCTTTTTGTAATACACTCAATATTTTTATTTTTATTTTTTTTTGTGCAAAGCATTTTGGAATTGCAGCTCAAAAATATATATTTCTGTCTTACCAAACTTTTAACACATTATTTCTTAAGGTTTAGAAGACGCTAGCAAAGCTAGGATATTTTCTGTAGAAGAAGTTTTATGTCTTGAAATACAACTTAGTTCAGAAATATGGCGAACACAGAGGATTGTCACAACCAGAACTTGTTAGAAATGCCTCCAGTTTTTGCCATTGCTGTTGCCTTAATATCTAGCTTCTGTCTAGTCTTTTTTTAATTTATTTAATTAATTAATTTTGGAGAGTTTCTGGAATATCTCAGTTGTTTAATTTTCTCACATTTATGTCCAATTGTTTTTATATATTTCTGCAGAAGGATTTGTGTGCCTCTCCTGACTGACACATTTGTCAACCTCGAATCATCTTTTCCTCCCTCTGTAAATTGTGACTTTTACTAAAAGATGCAAATGTCAAAAATCCCAGAACGATAACTTCATCTCAAGTTCAGCTATACTTAGATACAGGTGTTAATTCAAGAGGACCGATTGCTGAAGTTGAGTCGTAATTTTTAAGTGTTTGTTCAAAGGTGCACACAGTTACGCAACATGGTTATTTTTATTTTATTACTCAACTCCCATACATGTTTGTCAGTTGCATTGTGCAAGCTAAATGTCATGATAAAGGTGAAAAAAGTTTGAAAATTATTCCCCGTTATCTCCTCCTAAAATCTTTAACAGCCCCTCAGTATGTTTATTATTATTATTTATTTTATTTTTTTAAGTTTCTCCTTTTAAGAACAGAACTTTTATTTCCGGGAATGCTTTTCAACTAGATGGATTTATAAAATTGCAGCTCTTGTTTGTCAAAGTACTTTAAGTTATCCATACTTTTGTCCCAATGCTTCTCCTGTCACTCATCTGTTACATAATGTCGTGGTGAAGTGCATCACCCCGCCACTTTCAGTCAATCAGTAAGAACTGCTGCCTGTTTTTCTTTCTTTTTTCCCCTCTAGGATCTCTGTGAGCGTCATGAAAAGGGCGTGCTTCACGAGCACCAAAAAGCGCTGCACAAGTACAGCATGATGAAAAGGCAGATGATGAGTGCCACTGTTCAGTCCAAAGAGCAGGCTTCTGTGGAGCAGCTGGAGTCGCGAATCGTTCAGGTGATTGTCCTTTCAGTTTCATTTTGTTTGCCTAATTATAAAACTTTCTTTGCAAAAGCTTTATCTGAGTCGTGACATAAGCTATTAGAATGGCAGTGGAAGCACTGTCATGGTGGAAGGTGACCTTGTCATACATTTAATGGTGCTGTTGGGAAGCAAAGCCAGGATTCAGAGCTGGGGCAGGCTGCTGTGATGTGGACTTCAGGCCTTTTAACTCCTAACACCTTTTTTCATGCACAAAAACACTCTCACTCAAACTGGATAATCCTCAAAAAGTATAGAGTCTTCTCTTTAAACCCTTTGAGCACATTTAATTTAATGTGGTAAATCACAGACTCATTTGCAGACTAAAAACAAATTTTCAGACACTGGTACAAAGCTGAGTTCATGTTAAGAAGGTAATTAATTTTATTTTATTCTTTCATTTTCTTGGTGTTTTTTTATCTTCTGAATGCAGCCAGTGTGCTTTGTCTGTGTTTGCCATTTAAACACATTTTTCAGTTCATTTCCTTAAACAAATTGCACTTTAGGGGAAACAAGCATGTGCAATTTGGACATATAAAACTGTTCCCTATATTTTGACATTTCTTCACTTATCAAATGCTTTAGCATTTTATTTTGTTAATTTATTTCAGTGTTGATAGAAGTGCTTTCTTTTTTTTTTTTTTAAGGTTTGAGGCTCATGGCCTCAACATTTCTTATGTTTCTTAGAAACATTACATCTTGGCCAACAGATGTTAGATTGTATGGTTTTCTATCAAAAACTATGATACCATGGTTATTAAAGCAGGTATTTATACTTTTGACTGTGTGGAGTGGAGAGGTGCAATGTTCTACTCAAAAATGAACTCAGTCTCTAAAGCTTGTCTGCAGAAGGAAACATGCTTTAAAATGTCCTGGTAGATTGTCTCTGATACATCTGTGTGTGGTGACTCCTAAGTCCAAATCCTGTGAAATGTCCCAAACTCTTGACTGGGTTTTACTCCAGAATCCTATCCAGGCACAGCTGCTATAATCCCTGTTACTACCAGTTTTTTCCTTCCACTCAACTTTTCATTAACAGAGCACTCTGTAAATGGCCAGCTTCTTTACTAATTAACTTTGCACTGTATCTTTTTTTTGTCGAAGATTGCCTGCTGAACAACTGTCAAGTCAGCTGACTTGGTGATTTCTGCAGGCCATAACATTCCTACATTTTAAATCCTGTTTTGTTGGACTCCTGGTGGGTCCATTTTTGCATGTAATTGCCCCCCAAAAAAATTTGTCTTGAAGAAATATGTTAAAAAGAGAGAACATTTCAGTATTTTTAGAAGTACCAATCCTATCGTACTGCCAAAATGACATTGAACATCGAGAATATCCTTTCCTAGCAACTGGTGTGTAATGGAAAAACTTTAGGGAAAGGTAAGGCTATTTACACAGCACCAATATTACAATAGGGGATTCAAAGTGCTTTACAGGAAATGAAAAGGCAAAATGAAAGATAAAACACATTTAAGTCTTTAATTCTAAACAAGGCAAGAAGTTGCAAAGAGTAATATATTCAGTCAAATAAAAGTAAAAAAAGGAAAACATTTCACAAGCAAAGTAAAAGTCCAGACACTGTGCATTCCAAGATTAATCGTCTGGGGAACGCATCTTATGAAAGAACTTTATTTTTTTAACAAAAAGATAATAGCTTCCTCTTGTTTTTATTTTTATGTTTTCATCATAATTTGACATTAATAATCACTTTTCTATTTTGGCATAATTCTTTTAATAGCAAGAAAGTGCCATCCAGACCATGGAGCTCCGCAACTATTTCTCCCTGTTCTGCCTTCATCAAGAGACGCAGCTTATCTTCACCTACCTTCCAATCACCGCCAACATTCTTGGGGCTTTCGTTAACTCCCAGGTCCAAGGACACAGAGAGGTAAAGGCTGTATGGAAATGGGTTTTCCTCCAGCTCGCCTTGATGTCGACTCAGCACCTCTTCAGTGGGAAAGTCCAATATAGTTTTAGATTGGCTCCTAAAGTCTGACAAAAGAGCTAATACTGAAGGATGTGTGACTGGATTAGAGCTGCAGTATATTTCCCATAAAAAAGTGCATATCACATACAGCATGTCCACCTTTTCTGTTTTAAAAAAAAAGGTGTATCCTTTCTCATTTATATATATATATATATATATATATATATATATATATATAAGTCCGGTGGAATTTTTGAATTAGGTTTTTTTTGGACCTGAAGTGTTTTAGCATTTGGTTATGGAACTGTATACCAAAAATATTCATTTTACATAAAGACAAACTTGTTTTCTTTTTTTCTGTTTTGCTGATCAGATGGGTGATGTGTGGAATGAACTCCAACCTAAGCTCGGGTGTCTCTTTGGCAGTAATAACGGACTGAAGCCTCCAATCTGAAAAAGCATTGCAAAGCAGAAGATAAACACTCCTACAGACGAAGAACGCCAACTGGAAAATGAAAAGCTCTGTGAGCTTAATGCCTGAAAATGTTTTAGGCACAGCTGTTCCCATTTCCATTCAGTAAGATGCTGTGATTAACCCCATGTAAATTTGTGTTCTGTGATGTTTTCAGAATCAGCTTTTACAGATGTAAGCACAGCAAAAAGGTGTTATTATAAAAGGGATCTAAAATGGTTAACACTCACTCATTCTGACACAAAATGATCTGTTTACATCTTTTCAGAAGTTGGACACTAAGATGCTGACACTGAGATTTCAGTCTTTCTGGATGTTTTTTTTTTTTTAGATCTATCAACTGCATTCATTTTTAAGATGAAAATTGGATACTAATTGCTGTACAAATGCAATGTTTATATTCTCAACAATTCTGGTTTTTTTTGTGTTTGTTTGGACATGAAAAAATGTGACTAGAAACAACATATTTTAAATAACTTCTTCAGGTAAATAAAGGACACTCAAAATAAACCAAAGGATACTTTGTAAATCCTTAAACGAAAATTGGTCATTATGTATCTGCAAACGGCAAACGTTGCAGGCACTCTAAAAGAGGTTTTGCAAGTAAAGTTTGCCAATTTTCTTTGAAAATTCATTTCAACATATTGAAACAGGAAACCAGGCTTATTCTAATTCATTCACAACACGCTTTTAATTTTTGACTACTGTAACGGGTCTTTAATCCTTTAACTTTAGGTTGTCACTGTATTTGATTCGATTTTGAACTCAGTTTTCTTTTGCAGATCCTGTATTATAAGATTATATGCATCAAAATATTTTCTATTTTCAACAAACAAATTGAAAGGAGAATTGACGATCACGATTAATGAATCTGGGTGTAACAATGAGATTCATGCACTAGAAATGCCTGTTAATCACACCAATAATAATAGGATGGACAAGTATGAAACCCTAGTGGATGTAGGTTTAAAGTTATCTTACTTTTTCAAACATGTTTCTGTCGACTGGATGTAATGTTAACATTCTGGAGTGACTGAGTTAAATATGTAGATGGACCTCAAAATGACCTCCTTTCCATTCAAAAACAAACACATGGCTGAATGTAAATTATTTTAAACCTACATTTGCCAGGACTGTGACTATATACACACATTTGTTTTAAGGACCAAGTTTAACAGCCAACAATATTAAATTCAGTACAAAACTCAAACAAAACTCTATATTTTGTATTAAAAGAAAAATATATATTGTACTGAATACATATTGCTGAATTTTGTTAGTTCAGAAATAAACTTGCTTTCAACAAGCTGCTGCTGCTGTTGCTTTGGTTAATTTGCTGATATTTCTCAAGAAAACATCCAATGAGACGGGTTACAGAAAAATTTTTTAATTCCACTTGTTACAGTTGAAAAGCTTGTACAGTAAACGCTTCCTCTTCCTATCCAAATGATCATCTCATTCCTTTCACTAAATGAACTGTGAACACCAACAGTTACCTTCAGTAATAATTGTCAACATTTAAACACCTTATTTTTCTCCTCATGGTCGCAGACATAAAACACTACAAGGTTTGACATCAAAGCTCCTGAACCTCCTCCAGCTTGTGACTGAGAATCACGTCCTCACCCTGGAACTTGAAGTATCCCACAAATTTCTTCTTCTGGAGCATCAAAGGAAACCACAAGACATCATCGGCCCACATCTGACCGAAAGGGATTTTGTCACAGTCAAACCACTGAGGCCTCATTTCTATAAAACACAATATATGGAAAAATTAATCAAACTGAACAACTCAAATGTGTTCCCCAGATACATGCTGATCAATGTACAGATGGCTGAACAAAACTCAAGCAAAAGATTAAAAAAATAAAAATAAACACCTCATATAACTGTAAAGTATGGTGATGTCTTGCAGTCACTGAGAAGACCATAATCTCATTTTTACACTTAAGTATTCTAGAGTCAAATTTGTGGCTATCTGACAAATCAAGCTTCTTCTAAATTGGACTGTGCAACAGCAAATCTACAACAGAGTGAGTGAAAAAAAAAGTTCTGACCTCAACCAGATTGAAATGCTGCAGTAGGAGCAATGTTCAAACTTAATGAAGTGCTGCAATACCATATGCAGATAGGTGGGCAAGAATGCTTCCACAACAATCATGAGGAAATGTATTTAAGTTGCTTAAGATGGTTCTTCAAGCTGTTGAAAGACGGGATGTACCACAGTTGATTTTAATTTGGCAATGACCAAGTTATTTTATTATCAAAACAAACGCATGTGGATTATTTAAATCCTCAAATAGCTTTCAATACCCATTTGCTTTTTCTAAAATAAAATAAATCATGCACTTCTTTTTTAATTATTCACACTCGAAATGTTCTTTTCTCCTTCAGTTTCTGGACTTTGACTTCCATTACAACTCCAAACCTTTTACTTAAAGTGTTACGTCTGATTACATCAGGAGTTATGCTTCTCTGTATCTTTGTATGTTTGGTCTCCACATAGTTGACCTTGACTTATTTCTTACACAGCAAACAGAACTGCCAACTATTTAATCTAGCTACAATTCCCTCTTTGCTCTTAAAGGTGCATTGACACATTTTAAGGCTTCCTTCTAAAATAACACCTGAAACCTATTTTTTTCCTCCCTCTGTGGTGAGCGTCTTTAATTCAATCACTGTTCTTGTACACCAGGAGGGGTGCTGGTGCCCATCTCCAGCAAACGTTAATTAATTAATTATTATTATTGTTAATAATTAGTGTGATTAATTATAATCATTTTAGTATTATAAAATGATCATAGATCATAATTTTATAATACTATAAAAAATATAGTATAATTTTACAGTGTTATAAACTATTATAATACTACAGTATTATAGTATTATGCTATAGTATAATACTGCACCATAGTATAGTATAGTATTATTTACTATATTATATATTATCACAATATATAATGTGATAATATATATTATTGTGATTATATATATATATATATATATATATATATATATATATATATATATATATATGTACATACAAATATAATATACATATATATATATATATATATTATATTTGTATGTTAATACATATACATATGTATATTAACGTATTTGTATGTTAATACATATACATATATATATATTTATATTGTATTTGTATTCATATACTAATTATATTAGTAAATTATTACTAATATAATTACTAATAATTATATTACTATAAGTAATATAGTAATATAATAATTACTATATCACTAAGAATCATATTATACACTGTATAATTAATTGTGTATTGATTAATATGCTATTAATATTATTATTATTATTACAAATTCCATCCATACATTTTCTTCCGCTAATCAGGGGTCGGAAGAAAATGGATGGATGGAATTTGTAATAATAATAGCAATAATAATAATAATAATGAATATTAATATATTAGCATATTAATCAATTATTACAAATTATTATATTAATTGTTATGATTTTATAATAATTGTTATATTATTATAAAATTATAACATTTCCTTCCATCATCTATCTATTATCTAATGTGCACAAAATCTTTTTGTACTGTGGGAGGAAGCCGGAGCACCCGGAGAGAACCCACTCATGCTCATGGAGAACATGCAAACCCCATGCTTAAAGAACCCAGGCCGGGATTCAAACCCAAGACAACAGACTGGACTGGAGACGCAATGGTGAAGCATCTATGAGAAGGGACAGAGCAGACTGGAGGAAGCTAAGATCCTTCAAAGTTTGCAGCAAGATGCTGCAGATCTGTTGTTTAGAGCGTCATCTTTTCTGCTGTCATCTGTTGGGGCAGCAGCATCAGAGCCAGGGACCTAAAAAGGCTCAACAGCCTGATAGAGAAGGCTGGTTCTGTTCTGGAAACGACTGGTCAACCTCTGGAGATGTTAATGCAAAGGACGATTCTTCGTAGGATCAAGGAAATTAGGGACAATCCTGATCATCCTCTTTGACGAGACTGTCTTGGGATGGCTCTTCAATGGCTCTTTGAAGAATTTTGATGAGTGACAGCATGTAATTTCCCTATGGGATTAACAAAGTATTTTTGAATTGAATTGAAACAGGAAATGTAATTACCACTGGTAAATATGTTTTGCCAGTGGTAATTACTTCTGCCATTCGAAATATTAGAAGGAGCGCAGCAGATGTGTCATACCGTCAGTCAAAATGGCCATAAAGAAAATTTTGGCCATTTTGATTTAGTCCGCTTTTTTGGTTCAGATACTTTTAGTAAACATCTCGCCTCATACGTCCAATCTTCTAATGCCGCTTTTGGTAGATTAATAACTAAGTTTTTGGCTTCAACTGTATTGTTTTCAGAGTCAAATTCTCCATCCAGGGAAGTGTGTTCTTTGAGATCATAGCTGTAGTCGACATGGCTGTAGTCGTCTATAGTCTCATTTTTCACAGCAGGGGCAAAAAAGTCTTCATCGTCTTCATCATACTCAACTCCTGCCCCTGTAAGCATTGGCCGTGAGCGTTTACCACAAACTTTCCCAGCCGGGGAAGTTTGTTCTTTTAGATCAGAGCAATCTGTCTCCAGGACTGATCTCTTTTCCTGGGTCCAGTCTTCTAAATCTGCTTTTGTCAGAGCAGGAGTTGAGTATTCATATTGTCCCTCATACTCAACTCCTGCCCAAGAGAACATAGGGGGAGAACGTTTACTGCAAACGTCCCCAGCCGGGGAAGTTTGTTCTTTGAGATGAGAGATCTTGTTCTCTAGGACAGATGTTTCTTCATGGGTAAAGTCTTCTGATGCCTTTTTTGTCGGAGCAGGAGTTGAGTCGTCATGCTCTTCATCATACTCAACTCCTGCCCAAGAGAACATTGGGGGAGAACATTTACCGCAAACTTCCCCAGCCGGGGAAGTTTGTTCTCTGAGCTCAGAGACCTTGTTCTCTAGGACAGATGTCTTTTCAGGGGTCCAGTCTTCTGATGCCTTTTTCGTCGGAGCAGGAGTTGAGTCGTCATGCTCTTCATCATACTCAACTCCTGCCCACGTGAACATTGGGGGAGAACGTTTACCGCAAACTTCCCCAGCCGGGGAAGTTTGTTCTCTGAGATCAGAGACATCATTCCCTTGGTCAGATCTCTCTTCCTGGCTCTCGTCTTCAGGTGCCGCTTTTTCCCCACTCGAGGAAGTTTGTTCCTCGGCAGGGGAACAATTGGATAAATAGTTCTCTGATACAGCTGTCCTTTCAAGTATATTGTCTTCCCCAGCCAGTGAACTTAGCTTCCCAGCTGGGGAAGGCTTGAATAGATAAGCATCAATCACATCATATTCGCAGTCAGTGCACTCGTCCTCAGAGCTAAATTTTTTTGCAGGGAGAACCCCCCTCCCCCAGCCAAGGAAATTCTGATTGTTGCCATGGAAATGGCCAGATCAGTTCTGCATGACTCAAGCTATTAACCCTTTGCAACTACGTCACTTAATCCAGTGTTTTTCAACCACTGTTCCGCGGCACACTAGTGTGCCGTGAGTGATCGTCAGGTGTGCCGTGGAAATTATTCAATTTCACCTACGGTACCGTATTTTTCGGACTATAAGCTGCTACTTTTTTTCTAAGCTTTGAACCATGCGGATTGTAGCCCGCTGTGGCTTTGCTGTGTATTTTTTTTCAACCACCAGGGTGCTCTCTAGCAGGAAGTGAATCAGAAGTCAAAATTGGAAATCAAAAGAGGAACGTGCTAATTTTCAACCTGATCAGGGGTATTTTTAAGCAGCAGGCACGATGGAGAAATGCTTTCAAACTCATATCATGCAGCTTTTAAGTTAAGGGCTGTTGGTCTGACACTACAGGAGGGGAATAGAGCCGCTGCATTTAAGCTCTGTGTGAACGAAACCATGGTTCGGCTTTGGAGATGGAGTGCTGTGTCCTTAATATATGCAGCAGATTTATTAGGACGCCGCCCTCTGCTGGGTCCTTATGGAAAATCGAGAGCAGCTTCCAATTTTTTTTTTGTTGTTTTTGTTTTCAAAAAAAAAATTTAAGGTGCTAGTATGGTGCGCTCTATAGTCCGAAAAATACGGTAATTGATTTTAAAAGATTTTTTGAAAATGAATTATCTGCAAATAATGCCATCTTCGAGTGTCTGCTGTAGCAGTGACTAGCGGTGTAATCATGTAATTTTCTTACCACTAGATGGCAGTAGGTACACAGCATTTTACATTACAACAAGAGAATTAGTGATGCATGAATGTTACAGGTAGCGGTCAGAGCATCGTATCTAGCAAGACAGTGATGGAAAAGACAGAGAAGCTCAGCAGTAGTTGGGTTGGAAAGAACATGGGTCCATTTCCCACAACATGTCTGTGTGAAATTAGCTTCTCTAGTCTGGCTACTATAAAAACTAAAACCAGAGAGAGACAGAGTTGTTGAGGAAGAGCTTTGTCTTTCTTCAATTTCTGCCAGAAAATCAGCAGTTTTCATCCAAACATGCACAGGTTTCACACTTGGTGGGTAAAATATACAGATATTGACATTTTGTACATGCAACTCTTCATATTGTAACAGTGAATATAAAGTGAAATGTTTTCCAAATGTTATTGCTTCTTTCAAAATAAGAATTATTTTCTGTATTCCGGTTAAAAGAATGCTTGTGGATTAGTTTGTAAAACAGTTTGAAGTTTTCTACAACTTCTTTACATTTAACACCACAGTGTGGTGGAACTGTTCAGGGGTATTTTTGAAGTGGACATGTTAAGTGCAATTTGAAATAAAAAATGTAAAATGTGATAAAAATGCATTTTTTTGTTTATTTGATTCCTATTCAAGAGACTTTGATAAGAATGACTATATATGTAATATAGGCGGCTACAGAATATCTTTGTTTACAATTTTGGTTGGTGGTGTGCCTCGAGATTTTTTCAATTAAAATTATGTACCTTGGCTCAAAAAAGGTTGAAAAACACTGTTGTAGGGAACTGTAAAGAGTGTGGTATTATGGATTGAATGGTTTGTTTAGGTTTTTGAAAATATTCTGTGCTATGTGACCTATTTACATTTTTTTTTTTGCGTTTTCTCAAAATGTTTGGTTTTTAAATAGTTTTCAGATTAGTCTCAATATATTAACACAATTATTTCCCCTATGAATCATACAAGCAGGTAGTTAACTCATCAAGGGATGAACTTGGATTGTGCCTGCGTAACATTAGCAAGCTTGAAATGTCTACTTGAATCTTCACTAACTTTTTGTGACTACTTTAAACTTTGAAGGGTCATAAAAGACTCAAATCCAGACCTCAGCATGCCTCTCAACCTTACAAACATGTAGAAATTGTGACTGAGACTATGAGTTAGTAATAACATTAAAAGGAAGTCAAGTTTAAAAGGAACTGAAACCAAAATAGGAACATTTGGTTTTTCATACATCTATTACTTGGAATGGTGTTCAAAAAGGTTATTCCCCCAGTTTTTTATGAACTTCTACTTTTTTAAAGGAATCTGCTTTGGTTTCTATAGAGAAAGTCTTACCCTCTGATTCTGTTGGTTCACCTTTATATACGTCAGCTCTGAAGACGTGGACGTCAAGAATCTCTGTTTCGCCAACAAATTCAAATTTGATATTTCCAATTTTGTCCAGAATGTCCACTGTGAGGCCACTTTCTTCCTGAAGTTCTCTAAAGGGAAGAATAAAAAAATGATAGGTTATATTTCTGCAAGTGCACTTTCATATGGAGACTAAAACAGCCTAAAGTTTTAGTAGAACACATGGGAATACGAGGGAAAGCTATATATGCATGAAACCTAAAAGACTGATCAAGAAATTCAGAAACTCCACTATTATTTTATATGATATCACTTTATCTGGATGCCCTGATTTCCACTAATTGAAGAACCCAAAACAATTATGAAATCTTCTTATGTTATTTATGAATGATAATTCAGACCGCCATGGTAGCCATGTCTGCCATGGCTGTCAGACTCAGAGCAGTTAATATAGCTGCGGTGCATCAAGTTGAGGTCACCTGTACAGCACTATATTGTGCAAAGCTGAACAGGCCAAAATGATGTGACTCATTTCAACAGAACACCCCACACTGTCTCCTGTCTTGAATGCCCGCATCCCAGATTTCCCACAGACATATCCCAGGATTCAAAACTGTCAAGCGGACCTGCATTGTTATTGCAATGACATTGGCTTTGATGATAGGTTTAATTTAGCTGCCACTCATCGTTATGGATAAAAAAAAAAAATTTTGATCCACAAAGCCATTTCTCCTGGATTAGATAGTTCTTCTCTAGCGGTGTGCAATATAGGTTGACTGTATGGCTTTATTGTACTGCAACGATGAATGAGAAGATGTTCTTTTGTGGATATTTTTTTTTCTTCAGTGCAGCACTTTAGGATTCAAGGAGTATGACGTATCCCGTACGCATTTACACGCAGATTTCAAGGTCAGGTTTTAAATGCTTTGTGTATATGACCAACAATTATTCCTATAAATAGTCCACATTTCGTGTCAAGTACAACATCTCTATTTTTGAGAAACGGGAGCCTAGTGACAGCCATCTAAAAATTCATTCTATTTTAAATGCTAAATATACCCTACTCTCTCAAACTAAAAGTCAAGCATACAATTTTGCTATTTTACTGGGGTCATTTTGATAAATTACATCCAATGTGTTTTAAAATGTGCTACTTCTCTTTGATGACAACTACTGCCACTTTTTCTTAAATGTGCACAGCTTGATTCCAGAGGCGGTTTTCAAATTTAACTTTGGGAGCAAACTGTGCCCCAAACAAAAACTTATATAAATGCGACAGGGAGACTTATATTTTCCATTTCAAAAGCACTGAGAACAGATGCTCGACAACACAGAAGTAAAATATATTTGCATATTATGAATAATGTAACTATTAAACACCCCTGCACACAAAGCAGTTTTCTCTGTTTGTTTGGAGACAGTTTTGGAGTGGGCCTAAATGCCTTCAGGGCTTTGCTCCTTCACTTCTGGAATAATAACATTGTCCCGGCTAAAACGTTTATTCTTTTTGTATATCCCAGCAAAACATTCGCAATTATTTTTTCTGTCTCAACAGCTTACTCCCACTGCCTTTTTAAAAAAATGTAAATATACTGGATGTGTGATCCCAAAAATGTAAAACAGAGATGTGCTTTGCAAGCACACCAAAATTATGCCTCCCCTTTTAAAATTTTAAAGTCTCTGTCCATGTTACTCAATCCCATCAGGGAGCTGTAGATTGCCATGTGCCCTGAGCCTGGTTCTGATGGAGTTTGCTCATTGAAAGGGAGATGTGCCTCTCTACTGAGGCTTTGTGCTTCATCAAAAATTGAAGCAATTTGCTGGTTTTTCAAGATGGACTTTTTTTTTTTTTTACTGAATTGTCTGAATCTGACAGGATCAACTTGGACTTGAACTCTGTTACACCTGTAATAAAAATACTTTTGGACAAATAATGAACAGCTGTCTGCTTATTAATTTAATAAATGCAATAATTTAGATTAGATCTTATACTTACGTTACGCTTTGACACAAACCACAACATTAACCTTAAATGAAATAAATATTTTTCATATAATACCTTCTAGCTGCTTCCTCGATGGTTTCTCCAGGTTGAACTTTGCCCCCAAATCCGTTCCACTTGCCAGCACCAAAGCCTCTCTTCTTCATGCCCAGAAGTACTCTACCTGGCTGGACCACCAGGACCAGAGTGAGCAGCTTGGAGGTCAACATCTTAACCTGAGAGGAAGAAAGAACTTTCTGAGCAACAGAAAAAAAACCCCAAAAAACACAATGAGCAATAAGCAACAGTGGTTGCAATATGGGTTGCTAACCTATGTTATTAAATATTGCAGAACAAGATCAGATCGAACAAGTACCTTTTATTCAAGAAAACAGTCCACCTCACGAAAGACTCCCGCGTGGAGAATGCAGATGTCGTCCCATGATAACAAGATTTGTATACAAAAGGATCGGTCTGACTAAAGTCAGATTCAACGCATGTGGCCCATCTTTTGGTTGTGGGATCTGTTGCAAGTGTTACTTTGAAATATGTCCGACTAGAAAAATGAAGATTTTTTTGTCCCGTTTTCTTATTTCAGAAACTTGATGCTGCCATATTTTGCTAAGCAGTTGTCATAACACCCCAAATTCACTCTCTTATTTCATGTTTTGATATTTTAATAGATTGTGACAAAGCCTAACATCAAATTATTAGGTAAATTAGAAGCCATACATTTGATATTTATTCTGTGATGAAATGGCATTTATTCAGTGAATGCCAGGTATCCTATCGAGTGGTTCTTCGACCAGTATGAGTTTATTTTTAAAAGCAAGATGTTTATTTATTTATTTATTTATTTATTTATTTATTTATTTATTTATTTATTTATTTATTTATTTATCAAAAGTTCCTTTTTTGAGAATGCAATCCATAATATGGAGATATTCACCATGTACATTAAGGTCGTTGATAACAAATGCACACAATTAAAATATGAAAATTAAACGAACGCAAATTTAATGTACGGGATGAATTTGCTCAAACATAGGAACAAATGTTTTCTCGTTCTTTTTCAAAAATAAAGGGGACCCAAATAGGTAGCACACGTTGGGAACTCTGTTTCACGCAAGCGCAGTTGATGAAATAGGAATAGATATAGTAGAATAAGCCAAATGTGGATATTTTCTGTTCAGAGGAGATGTTTTCACTGCTCGCTGAGTGTAACGAAGAAGCTGAAGGGGAAAACTGCAACAGAGCAGCGTTGGGTGCTGCGGCAGCTGAAAGATCCGTATGTCAAAGCTTCACACGCTCAAAACTTTCGATGCAGAAGCGCCTTCAAACTCTTGGAAATAGACGACAAGTTCCGGCTATTACAGCCCGGATACAGCGTGGTGGACTGCGGTGCTGCACCTGGAGCATGGAGCCAAGTGGCAGCGCAAAGGATCAACTCTGCTGGGACAGGTAGACATGGCAGGTTTCAGTCACATGGGTTCAAATCCCTAATGGTCATTAAAATGTAACGAAATCTCTATTCATCATTAAACTAACTCTTAGATTCAATTGATTAGTTAGTTAGTTAGCTTATCTTTCTAATTTTATGTCATTAGAAGAGCCAAATGGCATTCATGACTGAGAACATTAAAGGTAGAACTAAGAGCCACAGTACAGAATATAATAAAAATATTACTACAATTATGTAAGGCTTTGTCATGCTTTTTACATGGATAGCAATTTGGAGCTTTGTCAGCTTTTTTTTTTGTTTATAACTGCTGATAATTTAGCCTATCACTAAAAAAAAGTATTGCTTTTTATGCCAATTTATACTGCTGTAACAAAGAACACAAATGTTGTCCTTTTTTTTTTAATGCATTGCCAAGATAAAAATTTAGCACGTGCTGTGGGTCCCTTCATGACATCTCTGGGCTTTTGGAGACTAGTTTTAGCATCTTGAACTTTGAAGGTGAACTTGCTTGGAGAGCCAGACCTGTGCATGTTGGCAATTCTAATAAGGTTACATAAAATGTTTGCTATAGTGCCCAAAAATCTTCCTCTTTTGTGTTATTGTCCTTAAAAAACAGCAACAACAAAAAAGACAAAAGAAAAATGTGAAAGATTAAAAATTTAAATTGACAAGCCAGCTAACAAAAAAGACCAGAAATTGGTATTGACGTGTAGGATCATGATCAATGCAAAGACCAGAAATTGGTATTGACGTATAGAATCATGATCAATGCATTAGTAACTCTAAAAGATTTAGCAATAAATACATATTAGTCAGTGGATAAATATCAAGTCCTCTTGAGAATAATGTTCTGCCACATGAGCCAGAAAAACAGGGTTGTTGTCTTATAGTAAACTGTCACATTTATTATGCAGGCTTGAGTGTTTCATTGTTTTGGAACCTGTGATTAATCTGAACATTAATCAGTATCCTTAGTTATCCTTGTCACATTGAGGTTATTGCTGTCTAGTGATGCTGCTGTAAATGAAGATGAATATTATAAGTTTGTCCTACATCATCACCCAGCAAACATGTAACTTTGTCCAAAAAAAAAAAAAACAAGGCAGATGTGTTTATGATTGTGATGGATTACACAGATAAAGCAAGTTTAAAGTCTAACAGATGAGTTTACATCTCATTAATCAGTAAATCTTTGGTTTGGAAAAAGGGAAATTGAAGTTAATTTGTCACTTTATTTATTTGAAATATGCGTAACTTGCAAAAACATTAGTGCGGAATTCCTATATTAACATCAAGTTCATTTTTGAAAAATGTATAAGAATCGGAGACAACTAAAGGGATATCAAAGATGACAAGGGAGCCAACCATTTCTCCTGCTTTTTGTTTTTGGTGTTATTTTTTTTAATCGCTCAGATTGCCACAGGCTGTTTGTGTGAACAGATAAGACATGTAGAAGGGAGATGAACTGTTCCGGTGGCTGTCGTTTTAGATCAAGGCTCGCCACGTGGAACAGTCATCGGCATCGACCTGCTCAACATACCACCCCTGGACGGGGCCCACTTCCTGTCCGATCACGATGTCACCGACCCCGCCACGCACGGCAAGCTGCAGGAGCTCCTCCCCGGGGGCCGAGCTCATGTCATCCTGAGCGACATGGCGCCCAACGCCAGCGGCTTCAGAGACATGGACCATGAGAAACTGATCACCATGTGTTTGTCTCTGATAGACTTGGCTGAGAAGATTCTGCTGCCTGGAGGCTCTCTGCTCTGCAAATACTGGGACGGGGTTCTTTCCCGTCACCTCCAGGAGAAACTCTCATCTGTGTTCAGCAGTGTTCGGACCATAAAGCCAGACGCCAGCAGAAAGGATTCAGCTGAGAGATATTTCCTTGCTAGAATGTACAGGAAACCCGTGAAGTGATATTTATTGTCCTTTATTTAACTCATGACTGGCACATTTGCTGAAGTGCTTCTCTGTGTCTCTGATCAGTGAGCTGTTTGAACATGAAGAGGTTCACTTAGTGGCTGTTATCAAAAGATGGCAGTGTTGAGACATCAGTGAGGCTTGCTGCTGCTCCGGGCACAAATGCAAGCATATTAAAGACCGTAATGTGCTTCCGTTCCCTGCAAACCTAACACAGTAGCAGCACTTAATCAGTAAAATGAAAACCTATGCAAGAATCAGTGAGATTACTCAAGAGCATTTTTCTTATTATTGCCCCCAGTAGCTGTTCCAGAGTCTCTCTTTACTGTTTGCTTTGATGCAGAAAGTCGTTTAGCTCGGATGCTCATTGTAAGATTCTGCACTTCCAGCCATGTTCAGCTGTTCCGTTACAAAGAGCACACGGAGGGAAAAACAAATTTCTAAGTGTCATGTACAATGTGACCAATGGAAAGTGGAATGACAGTAAAGATGGCATGCATATGTGTGTTGTACACCTTTGCTGTCTGGCAGGAGAAACATCCAGATCCAAGTTGTTGGATTTTAATTTATCCTTAAATTTGACCTCAGTGACTGCCAAAACACTTCAGAAAATAGTCCAAGTTTACTTTTATTTTCCTCCCCACATAAATGATTAATGAACAGAAGATGTGATAAAATAATGACAAGCTTGTTTATGCAATTAAAGTTGAACACCTGGATAATGGTTTCTGCTGTTATATGCCTATTTTTTTCATTGTTTCTTTTTTTTCATTTGGCATTAATAGCTCTCCACTTTTTATTTATGTAAATAATTTATTTATCATTTAATACCATTTAATCTTTATGCAACTATCCTAGTTGCATAAAGAAAAGGCAACTTCAAGAACAATTAAAAGTCTTTTTACACTTGAGTCTCAGTAAATTCGAATATCACTGAAATATAAATTAATTTCAGCTCAATTCAAAAGCCTACTTTAATTGATTACATATGTAACCCTTATATTTCTGTCTCCAGTACAATAGGTTTATGGAAATCTCTCCATATAGGTTGACTTAATCACAGACACATTCAGGTTCATTGTATTTATTCTAACAAACAGGAAATCGAGTTGGTTATTAACGTCAATTCAGCAGCTTCTGGTCCTATACATAAAATAAAATAAATAACCCCAAACGAACTACTAAGCAATAGCTCCCAAATAGCAGTTATCAGTAGTTAACATTTGTAAAATTAACATACCTAAAATGGATAACATCAATAATGATAACGGTTACAAATTTATACAAAACAGGAAAAATTGCTCGTGAAACACTGTATTTTATCAAATTTGTCTAAAATATAACACTTGTAAAGAAAACAGCTGATTATAATAGATACCACAGTCACAGACAGCAACAGAAAAAGGGGACGAGGTGTCAGTTACCGGTTACTATGGCAACCACCAACTGTCAAGCGCAGTTGTAGCAGAACTAAAATGACCAATAAATGTCTGGAGAAACAATTGTCTGACCACATCAAACAAACTCTAAAGAATAAAGAAACAATTTTAGGCAAACTTCACATTCACAACACTGCCAAAATAAAACTCTTGTTACACATACATACATGAGTGACAAATGTCAAACTTTAATTAAAAATTTTTCTTGAGATTACGGCTAGGAAAGCCCAACATTCAGTTTCAGAAACTTTGAAGAGTGGAAATATTTCATAAACCATTTGAACAAAGATGTTTCCTCAAAAGCAATCTACACAATCATGGGAAACACTGCTGAGTTGACAGCTATCTTGCAGGCCAATAGAAAAACATGCCAAGGGCTGTTTACCAGCATATCAATGGGAAGTTGAGTGGAAGGAAAATGTCTTGTAGAAACATGGTGCACAGGTAACAGGGATACCCACAGCCTTAGGGGGATTAGGAAGCAAAGCTGTTTGCAGAGTTTAGGGCAGTTTTAAAAAGCATGGACTGAGCTTAAAGAACCATGGCTCACAGTAGTATTCAAAACATTTTGCCACAACTGAGGTATTCCTTATGTCAAGACACTCCTGAAGGTCAAAAGTGCCTTTCATACTGGGCAAAGGAGAAAAGAGACCAGACTGCAGCTTATTTGTTAAGACTCTTCTTTTCGTATGAAAGTAAATTTTGCAGTTTATGTAGAAATTAAAGTGCCAAAGTTTGGAGGGAGAGTTTTGGGCCACTGAACTGAAGTTCCTTAAAGTCCTGTGTGACTGCTGCACAGTCCAAAGTCTGAGCAGTTGTCCACCAGGAAATTTTAGATGCTTCTGCTGACGAGCTTTATGGAAATGCTGTTTTTATTTGTAGAAGGACTTGGCACCTGCCCACACTGCCCAAGGTGCCAGTACACGCTTTAATGAGCATGTTTTGCAGTGCTTGATTGACTAATACCCTCTCCCGAGAATCTATGGGGTTTTGTCAAGAGGAAGATGAGAGATACCTGAGCCAACAATGCAGTTGAGATGAAGGTTGCTATTAAAGCAACCTGGGCTTCTTTAACACATCAGCAGAGCTGCAGGCATATCTCCTCCATGCCATGCTGCATTGGTGCAATAATTCATGCAAAGGAACCCCAAACAGCTACTAGGCTTTCATTGTTACATAACAAACCATGAACCCATCTGGCTGTGTTCTGTGTTGTGGTCCTCATGCAGGCTGTCCAAATACACTTAGTACTGTAATACAAGCAAATATTGTGAATTCTCAAATTGTTATTATCAACATCAGATTTTGCTGATCAACATATTTCTCAGATTAGGATCATCTGGTGCCTCTAAGCATCTGCGTCAGTGGCGTGTTTGGAACATTACAGCTCGTCGTCGTTCTTGCTGTGTTTCTACCTCAGAGGAAATGTTGCTTTTGAAAAACAATTTTGAGGTGAAAAATCTATTTATTAGGAGCTAAAAGATAATAAAAAAACATTCTAAATGGCTTTGTTAAGGGGCCACACAGTGGCGCAGTTGGTAGAGCCGTTGCCTTGCAGCAAGAAGGTTCTGGCTTCGATTCCCGGCCCCGGTCTTTCTGCATAGAGTTTGCATGTTCTCCCTGTGCATTCGTGGGTTTTCTCCGGTTACTCCGGCTTCCTCCCATGGTCCAAAAACATGACTGGCCTCTCCAAATTGCCCCTAGGTGTGAGTGTGTGTGTGTCGTGTGTGTCTCTGTGTTGCCCTGCGACAGACTGGCGACCTGCCCAGGGTGTACCCCGCCCCTCGCCCGGCACACCAGCTGGAGATAGGCACCAGCAACCCCCTCGACCCCACTGAGGGACAAGGGTGTAAGGAAATGGATGGATGGCTTTGTTAAGCACTCCCCTAGTTTGTTTCATTTTCTAAATGAATTCTTGTCTCTTGGTTTAATTGGCACATTTTCATTCCTCAGAAAAACAGACTGGTTCCAATTAGTCATAAATGATCATTTTAAGTGAAATCAGATTATCCCTAAATAGATTTTTAACTCTGATAATTCAGCAAAAAATGAATAAGAAAAGCCCAATCAAGATCACATTTGCATTTATGCCGCAAAGGAAGACCAGAATAGGCTGCTATTTGGCCTTTGTGTCTCCGAAGTGATGAGCAATACAGTACTGACTGAAACATTCATGCCTCTCGGCAAAATTAACTGCACAGAAGGGGGACTGACCTCTAAAGATGATTGTTTGGAATGAAAGGGAGCAGTCATGCCTGTTGATGAAGCTGATATAGTGAAAGATGTGAGCAGATGACCAATTTTATTTCTCATTACTTGTTGATTATTCTGCCCTGCGTTATTCAGATTCAAATTATTTCAGAATTACTGTGGGATCTGTGTAAATTCCATCGGAGCTGAGCGACTCGCTCTCGTGACGAATGATTATTCGCTCACAGGTTAATTCATTCTTTTCTGGCCAGATGGAGGTACAGATGTAAGAATTAGCAAATGAAGAGAGGAAATCGGGTGTAGAGAGACAAATGGTAAATTTAGACGTTAAGATGAGAGGACTTTTTGAATTGCTCTGGTCTTTTGTGTCTTAAATTTTAACTCATGCAGGTGCATATTTAAACGAAAACATTAAATATCAAAAAGATATTTGAAATTTTAGTGGAATTATTTGTTACAAGAGTGCCAATAGAATCACAATGGCATAATTTCCTTGTATAAAACAGTCTGTGATGGAGGAATTTTCTTCTCTTTTCATACAGGTTGAATAACAAAGTTTTCAAAAGGCTGGGTCCTTAAAAGAGTAATTCACCCCTTCCAGATCGCTGCGGTGCCGCAGACGAGCACGCGAGTTTTACTTTTTAATAGCCGCTGAATGTTTTGAAATCTGAGCTGATTTTTTCACCATCTTCAAGCTTTTATTAAAATCTGCCTGCCGGACAGTAGCCTGGGAGAGCTCATTGTGCAAAGATGGAAGCTGCATTCAATAAAACACTGAGTGCATTTGGCCAAAGAAAGAATGTTTCCTTTTAGAATCTTTGCTCCATCTCATCTCAAACAACACAGAACATGCATTATCTCAAGCAATTGACAGGAAATTAAAGAAATGGCATTATCATTTTCCACCATTGTGTCATCCATTCCCTTTGGCTGACCTGAATTGCCAGAATGTTTTTCTTGCCTGGCAACATTAATCATTTCTCTCAGCCTCCGAATGTTTGACGACAGAGCCAAACAAACATTTTTGGATAAAAACTTTGGACTGCTATTATGATGGTAGTGAAAAAAAAAGTTTGACTTTTGTTCAGGAAAATGGTTCCTAGAAAACTAAAAGACTCCTGTTTGTTGCTGCCACAGTACTTCAGTGAATCCTCCATGGTGTAATAGAAGAAAATCACATTTTTGGCCAGCTTGCAAATACATGGACTAAAACCTTTGGAATGCTTTCGCATCAATTCTAAAATGATTAGGCGCTGTAGCAAAAATGAATTTGAGCTGATGGAAGACATCTTGAAGGTAGAAATGTCCAGTTGTAAATCCTATCAGGACGGCAGTAAATTCTGAAAATATTCTTTCTTTATTTGTTCCTTTAACTTTAAACATATAACTTTACAATGTCCTCCTAATTGTTGATAAAATATCTCTTACAGTTCTTCTGAAGTGTTTGCATCCTGGGGGGTGTTGATATTTAATTATGGATTTTAACAGTTATTTGTCTGTGGTGGGAAGGTTATTGTAGACTTTATATTGAAATGAAAAGACATCTTCCAAAGATTAGGAGAAGAATCACCATGAGCTACTACTTGCATCAAGTTATGACTTTGCTCCCAGTCAAGTAATACTAATACTAATACATTTATGAAATCTTTTATAAAAGTATCCCTGTTTGTCTGATGGTGGGCTTCTCTAACATAATAGCAGAAGAGTGGAAGTTCTTTGTCCTTTTTTGCAAGTAGCAGAATATTCCTGCCTCGTGTCCATGGAAGCTCTGGAGTTACAGATCTCAGATTCGCAGTAAGGACAGCAGTCCAATGTTTGTCTATCTCTCTTTGCCAAAGGATTCCAGGCTGTTGTCCCCACGCCTGGCCTGGGTTATGTTTGAAGGAGGCGCGCACTCTAAAGAGTGTTCGGCTAACAGATTTAGATGTCTGGATGGAATGTTTCGGATTCCAGCCGGTACCCAAACTCAGCATAATAGTTGAGAAATGAGGAATTACTCGCCTGGTGGTGTTGACAGGAAGCTCCCCAATGAATAAAAGGAAGCAAATCTCTTCAGGAGTCACACAGAATAATCTTCTCGGTAAGGGCTGGAGAAAAACAATAGGCTTCTTGATTGCAGCAGAGACACGGTGTCAGAAATAATGCAGATGAGCAATGCAGGTGCTGTTAGCTTCAATACGGCAAAGAAACTTTCTGTCATTTTGGCACAGTGGACCACGCTGGATGAGTCCTGATGGCTTTTGTTTTGAGATGACCAGAACTTCACATGTCTCACTTCTTCTGGTGGCTTTTCATCTATTCTCCTCTCATCTTTTTATCTGACGTGTCACTGATCAAGCTTTTAAAAGTTCTCCAGACTTCCTGGACCTTCCTGCTATATTGTTGGCGACTTTTCAGGGGACACTCCATAGTTTAATTGGCGATAGATGTGAAGCCCTTGAGTGTAATTCCTCAGCCAGCTTTTATCAAGGATGGAGAAATTTCCACACAAATTCTCATAAAAATCCTCAAGATAACAAATATATGAGAATAATAACTTCACCCTTATCGACATTCTAAGTCCGTCTAAGAATGAAATCATTCAATGATAGCATTTTCATTTCAGTTTGTAACTATCATGATTGACATTAAACAGAGTTTTACTACAGAGTAATGAGAAGTACTTCAACTTCTAAATCTGAACCCAATTATAAGGGCAAAAAGAGGAAAGCAAGAAATCTTTTCTGTTTATAAAGCTAAGACTCTACCAGCTTCTTATCAATTCAAAGCCTGAACTGCGTGTGAGAATAACAAAACATCACTCCACAGACTGAAATTGGAAACTGACACTCTGAATTGACCTGAGGAGAAAAACGGGAAACTGCAAGTGCCACATCTGATGGCAGCCTAATCCTATTTTATACAATGAATATCTTCCAATTTTTAATTTACTGCAAATGTTTTTTTTTTCTACAATACACATGACAAAAGCTATATATATATATATATATATATATATATATATATATATATATATATATATATATATATATATATATATATATATATAGCTCACTGATATTTCAATAACTAATATCTGTATCAACAAGCGTTCTCATTCTGGCTGGATGTTTGACCACAGCTCTTTTGTGAAATGCTGGAACTCATTTAAGTTAGTTTCCTGGCCTGAACCCCGATTTTCAATACATTTACAACAGAGCTTTGGTTGGGGCCATTCCAAAGGCTTAACTTATCCTGCTTCATTAAAAATCAGGTCTGATGTATGTGAGGGATCATTGTTTTGTCAGAACACCAAACTGGATCCAAGTTTAATCTAGCTGACCCAAACTGACTGTCATCGTAAGATTAAAGCAAGTTGCTAGTATGAAGAACCTGGGGAATCAGTGCTCAAGCGTGCCATGAGCTGGAAACTGGAACACCATCACCACCGTGCACATAAATCAACATGGACTTAGAAGAGGCTGGCCAAGAAAGAAGCACCTGCTCCAAAATCAATATCTTAAAGCCTGACTAAACACAAGCCAAATGCCTTCTGAAGAAATGTCTTATGTTCAGACAACACAAGCAGCAAGTTATTTGGCCACGATTTGATGTTTTGCTTGGAGGAGGGAAAGTGAGTTCATTTTTGTAAAGTAAGAGCACTGTTACAACTTTAAAGCACAATGGTGTCAGCATCATGTTGAGGTTTTGATTAGCAACAATGGTTCTAGTACAATGATACTAGAACACTGACTAAAATAGGCAAAATAGTGAAGAACTGAGAACACATTTGGTAGTACGAACAGAGCGAGAATCCAGAGATTATAAATCAATTGATGTGAAAAAAGAATAATTGAAAAACACTGTAATAACTTGAATTTGATATGCTAGTCATACCCATGATTGGTGTGTTTAAACTTCAGAGCAGAACTGTATGCATGTGAAGATGTGTCTATCGTTCTAATAACTCTGAGTTGGTGTCTGTGTTGGCTCCTTTGTACATTTTGGAAAAGGTTTAAGTAGATAGATAAAATGAAAAAAAGAAGTCCTGTTTTCCCCTCTGTGGTAAAATCACACAAAAGGACATCAGTGAATAATAGCTCTATCTCCTCTTGATCTTTTGCTTTTTCGAGGTTGTAGCAGTGCTGCGGAAAAATGTCAAGAGCATCTTTAGAACACGAGCAAGGGTTAGTTTGTGGTGCGAGGGTTAAAGAGAGACAGAAAAAACAAGGAACAAAACAGCTACTGAGAACAAATAAAGTGCAGTTTGCACTCAGTGGTTTTTCATCGCTGAGTCTACTGACATTTACTGGACTTAGCAGAAAAAAAGCTGCAGGTGAAATCAGAAAACTAATAACTTCATATGAACATTTCTACAGAAGAGGTGGGTGCCCTTTGGGTAATTTTTCTACATTTTGTGCTTATAAATCAGCACAAAATGGTGAAAAGAAAATGTTCAAACCCTTGAAAGGCAGGTTAATTATGTCTAATTTGAATATATTGCTATGTAATATGTTTGTACAGTGCCTCGCAGATGTATTTATACCCCTTTAATTTTTTCACATTTTGTGATGTTACAACCACAAGCTTCATCTTAATTTTATTAAGAATGTGATAGACCAACACAAAGTAGCACATAATTTAAAGGTAGAAAAAAAACAATGCATAGCCATTAAGTAAAAAACAAAAGCAAAAAAAAATCTATTAATTAGAGCCTCTGATCACTAATATCCCTAAAAGAATCCGGAGCAGTCAATTACCATTAGAAGTCACCAAATTAGAAAATAGAATCTGCTCCTGCGTAATTTAATCTCAGCTATTTAGTGAAGGTTCTGAGAGTGAAGTCAGGGGCCTCAGAGATTTATTAGCAAACATGAGGTAAGCAACAAGCACAGTGAAGACCAATAAACACATCAGACAAGTCAGGGATAATATTGTAGGGATGTTTAAAGCAGGGGGACACTTTTAAACAGTAGTCTAAACTTTGAACATCTAATCCAATGCAATGTTAAATTAATAAAATGTGGCAGCATCCGGTGTTTTCAGCAGTGGCAGCATCATGATTTAAAGGAGTATGGGACAAATACCAAACAAAAATATGTTAGAATGTGCAAAAGACTCAAGACTCTTTGGTAGGACAGTGATCACAGACTAATGGAGATCGAGTGAAATGGCTTAGATTACAACATAGTCATGTGCTAGAATGGCCCAGTCAAAGTACAGATCTAAAATCAATCAATCAGACCTAGACTCAATGGCAACAGCTCATACAGTTCCCATCCAGTTTGTTAGTGTTTGAGCCCTTTTCAAAAAAGAATGAGCAAAAAGTTCAATCTCTATATGTTTAAAGTTGGTGGAGAGAGGCAGCTTTAGTTGGAAGTGATTCTACAGCTCATGATTTATTGGCTAAATTCAAATGCTCACCACACTTTCAGATTTTATCACTCAAAACCTAAACTATCTATGTGCAACTTTATGTTGGTCTAGCACATAAAAATGAAATAAATAAGGACGTTTGTAGTGGTATAGATAGTAAGTTCAAGGGAGATAAACATTTTTGCATATAAGTAGTATCCTACCATCATTTTCTATTTTACATAATCTTTGGACATAAAATATCATTATTGACATCAGATATCCTTTAAAGACTGTGTACAACTTTTCAGTTTTTTCCAACAATGTATCCATCCATTTTTATTGCCCATAAATAAATGTTACAAAGAGATTAATTATCTCTTTGTAACAATTTCATAACAAAACCAATAGAGGCACTGACTCATCCAAACAAGCTAAATGTTTCTTCTAAGAAGAAATCCCAGAACAGCATCCCAGAACAAAGTAGTTTTTCATCCGTAAGTAATGTTGAAGGAATCACTGAAAGATATTGCAAGGATCAAATAAGACTCAACATAGGATTTGACTGCAGAGAATCTATCCATACCGTGATGCTGTGCAATTCTTTATGCTGAAAGTTGAATAAGTATTTGTCGTTTTCTCATAGGTGTGAATGAAAAGTCCACAGGTTGCTAACAAGTTGGAAAGACAAAACTCATAATTAACTACACTAAATAATTTAATAATATAAATGTCCCTTGAAGTTACATTGTTGTTCTAAACTGGAAAAAATACACGTTGGAAAATTTCCAAGCAGGTTTTTTTTTTTAATTGTAAGTGACAGAGAGTTCACAACAAGGAAGAAAAGCAGAGCAAACGCAACAAAGTTTTCCAGTCAGGTTTGAGAAGGTTTTCGTGTGACTGCACAGGCAGTTCCTTCAAATTCACAGGGTGCAATGACTCCCTGGTGATGCCATCCTGTTGGCGCTCCATTTGCAAACCCCCGTTTAAAAATAGGCTTTATCAGGGCTGACAAGGCTGGAATAATTTCTTTTTTTTTCTTTTTTTTTACATTCTATGTTTTTTTTCTTTTGGTGCTAAGAGCCATTTACATCATCTGAATCTCAAATTGTTCCTTTCTGACTGTCAAGAGTCAAAATAAGTCAAACTTCTGAAAACCGTTCAGTGAATTGCCCCAGGAAGCACCTGTGTGTGATATAGTATGTCTGTTAACAATTATTAAATCTTAGATTTCCATTTTAAGAATATTGGCAATTTTTTTTGGCCATTTTAAACAGATGGCAACTCATTTTTCTGTAGATCATGGAGCTAATCTGCTGGGTAGTAGACAGGCAAATGGGGAAATTCAACTGGTATATATATCAAACCGGATAGAAGATAGATGACGCTAATTGTACATCATCTCAATTTAGTTCACTGTCTACATGCGAGATGAAGAGCTTTCAGAAGAACTTGTTTGCAACAAGAAACTGGAAAAAAAATATACCAATATGTAAAATATACAACCCTCATATAATTTAACACAGATTTTCTGTCAGCTTCACAATGTCTGTTAAAAATTGTAATTTCACATTTTCAATTGAGCAAAATTGCTTGTAAGTGTTTTGAATTGCACTTGCATAATTTATTAATTCCACAACTTTAAAATGAAGTCACCCACGTTGTATGTCAGGTGATGACTGAAAACCCACTGGGTTACTTATAAAGTGAGAGCTGAAGCAGGGGAATTTGTCAGAATGGTCTTGATCATTAATCTTTCTGAAGATGCTGAAGGCGCGACTTGACATGGTTTTGCTGTGGGTATCCCTGGGCTCATGTCAGCGCCGTATCCAAGAGCTGGCTGTATGACCAAAGGCGTTGTGTTGAGTTTTACTTTTCTCCGGCGGAGGCAAAAAAAAAACAGATCATCTGAGCTGTCTGTGAGCTCCCACTGCGCTGTGCTGGTTGTTATGACAGACTTGTTTCATTCCTGGAAGGTGCAAAGCTTCACCTATTGGGGGAGTTGTCATTCTACAAACAAGCAGAGGAAGACCATACTGTTGGCATGTCATCCAGGACTCTCCCTGTGAGAAGAGTGCAGCAGGAGGCTGATGATATAGAGGGGAGAAAATGTCCTTATTGTTATGTAAGTAGAGTAAATTACGGTTGTTTTGGGTGCAGCAATTGGTTGATTCAAGCTGTGATTTTAAATATTCATACAATTTGCAAAGATCTTATGTTAACTTGAAGGACTATTCAGGATGAATTATCAGTTTCAGTGTTGGTATACAATAATGTATCAAAACAGGCATACCCTGTACAGGCATAACAATATGACCACTGGCAGGTGACACTGATAACTTATTATTTCTGGGATATGTTAGACAGCAAGTGAACATTTTGTCCTGTGTTAAAGACAATACAGATAGACAAGAATAGGGATGATATTCTTGACGATATTGCGATATTTGGTGGTAATGATAACAGTCATGTCAAAAGAAGTTGTAATTGTTTGTTTTACTTTATAGCCACAAATCTATTTGCACACAAACTTAAATACTGCTCTGAAAATAAAACCCATTACCAAACAAGCTTATTCCATACACAAGGTCCATTAAGTTGTAATTGTACCACTAAACAGGATAAAATGATTGCATTCAATAATACTGTAGCACTTTTTAATAGTTACTGATGCTCTCAAGGAACCAACAGCAGGAAGAAATGGCAGGAATAGTTGCAAAATCTCAGTCATATTATTTTTTGGGGTTTGTGAACATCATTAACTGATGATAGGACTCTTTCATTCTAGGATATTTGTCAGCAACTGACCAATTGCCAGTTGCTACTTGTCCCAAAGTTCACGACCCTTACCTGGAGGAACTGAACTCAATATTATCGAGGTTCATTATTGCTAAAGCACTGCTAGTCTAGTTTTGTCCCATTTTTTTTGTTTGTTTTTTTTTGTTTTGTTTTGTTTTATTTTTTTACCTCGGTGCTTTCTTTTGTCACTTACTTAGGTCTGTTTCATTAGTAAGCTTACTTGAGCTCTCAGGGTCATGTCCCCAGTTGGCTTCTTTTGATTCTACTCACCTGATCCTGGTCCCACTCCCATTAATCACTCTCCAGCATACAAATAGTTGTTTATTTCTTCAGCTGCTTCCTAGATTTATCTATGGGTCTCTGGTGGTCATTGGTAAGGGCAGCTAGTTCATCTCAGAGTGACATGGATACACTGGTGCACAGAGGGAGGGGCTCACCAGGAAAATTAATGCAAGAATCACCACTGAAGCCACCAAAGAATGCCTTTTAGCAGGCTGGTAGAGTCCATAACATAAAGGGCAGGGCTGTAAAGACCAGATTGTGGACAAACACCGTTAGGATAGGAGGTGGTCATAATGTTATACCAGATAAGTGTTGGTATGCTGCTGTGCTTTAGGTTGTTGCTTAATTTCAATTTCAGAGCTCATATTTCTCAGCAGCTGAACAAAGAGCAAAACAAAATCGATACAATGTTTGTCCATAAAATAATAAATTGAGAATTTGGTATTCTGCGTGTGCATGGTTGCTTTGGTGTACTTCACTTCAGAAAACCTAAAACAACTTTAAAGTAGCTTTCCCTAGAAGAAGGTTCTCATGTTGCTATTTTGTGACTGAAAGTTTCAGGAGGGGTAAGTGACTTTATCCTTGGAATTGGTTTATTTTCACAACTTTACTCTTATTCTACTATATATTCCAATGTACCAGGACCAAACGGATGCACCTGAAGAAATAAATGAAATAGATGCGTATAGCAACCATAAGACCAAGTCAGGTTGTTCATGAGGCAAAGAGAGGTGGAGGGGTGGTCTGATGAGACAACAGGCAGCAGCTGAGTCCCATTAACTGTCTCTATATATGTCCCCATCCTTCTGTGCACTTGCACCTTATTCCCACTGCCTTGCCATATGGTGGCCTCATATTTTGCCTGTATGAGCTTCATTTTATGAAAATAATCTTTTTCCTGCCATCTTCCTCTCTTTATATCTTTTTGTGTGCAGGGTTGCCTCAGCAGGGAATGTTTTCGAACTTCAGCCGGGTGTTCAGGCTCGCCTACTCTGCAAGATGAGCAGTCCTTTTGTTTCCCATTTTATTATTCTGATTTTGCTTCAGAATTGCTCTCTCATCTATTTCTGTGGCCTGCCTGAAAATGAACGAAGCAAAGTGACTGGCTCTGGACCTCACATTTGTAAGAAATAAAAAGGGTTGGAGGGTCGAGCAGATAAAAACTATTTTATAACTGGCCGTAGCTGATTTTTGCTGGGATTGGTAATAACCGATGAAGCAAAAGGAAACAAAATTACCTGTTAATTTTAAATGGTTGATGAATCAGCGTCGCAGGTATTGTCGTTAAAATTGTACCTAAAATGCTATAATGCTGGGGATCAACCAAAATGTCGTGAAAGTGAATCCCCTAAATCTGCAATGATTTTCAGAAAAATGTTTCTGCCAATATTGTTGTCCACTGGGTGACAGATTCTGTTTAGCCGTGCCAAGATGGCAGTCCATTGTGGAACAGAGTTCCTAATTAGCTGCGTGGGGAGCCAGAAACTACAGATCCTCAAGGAAAACTGTGAAACCTGAAACTTCAGGCGACAAACCCTTGAAATCCCATAAACAAAACCACAAAGTGGACCCAGTTGACATCTAGGACCTGACTAAGAAATTATTGTAGTAATTTTATTGTGGGCAGTTATTTGTTTAGCTTATTGCTTTGGTGGGTCTTCTAAATGCTTTTTAGCAATTTGATCTGCACCCTTAGTAACATAAAAATAATTGTTTACTGACATTCACAGAATAAGCTACAGCTACTCTTGCTGTTCGGATGCAACTTTTAGATGTGTCCCTGGTCTGGTCCAACACACCTGAATCGAATGACTGAATCACCTCCTCAGTATTCAGTCTGGAGGTTTTCCAGGTGTACTGACACCTTGACAGAAGTGTATTGAAGCAGAGAAACAACTAAAAGTTAAAGTCCTATGGTTTAGAGTTCCTTCAGTGAGGTCCCATTATGTGCTAGAGCTTAATCTGGGTCTGCTGCAGAGTTTTGACCCTATGGAATCTTTAAGGGAAAACCTCCAAAGGGACATTTTGGAGGGGTTTTGGCTGAGAAACAATGTCTTATGAAGCTGTAATCTGTTTGGTGCTCATATATCCTGAAGCAGCAAATGCACCACCATGGAAAGTAATTGGGATGATATTTTTTACCTGTGGGTGGATGAGGGAAACTAAGGAAATATAATTGGGGAGACCATGAAGAGGATGCAGTTTGTTTTTCTTGGAAGAAAACCACTTAAAACAAAACCAACGATTTTTTTACCTTGAGGAAAAACCTTCTTTTAAAATAAAAACTGAACCGAGAATGTATTACTTGGCACCGAGATGTTGGAACGACCAGATGAGAAGTTGCTTTCTGGAGGGCTAAGCAAATGGAGCTCCAGATGCACTAACTATGTGATTGTTTTCTCATACCTACCTACACCATTCCCTACAGCCATTACTTCAGTGCATTTCCCACACAAGAAGGTAATTGTTTCCTTAAATCTTCTGGCATTATTCTGCTTCGGCTTGTCCAAGGCACAGGAGTAATGCTAATTGTTTTCATGACTGTGTAAGATTGTTTTGTTTATACAGCATCATATCATTAAAAGAATCCTCGTGACACTTTGTGTGTAATGGAAAGATGCAACAACTCCCTTTGGGCTCATGTTTGATGACAGTAGAGTGACTCCTTGTTAGAGCATGCTTTACATGCAAAGACGTGCACCTCAATTGTTGCAATATTTTGTGCACGGCCCATTTGCCGGTGACGAATGGGTCCCCCTGGAAATAGTGTAGAAACTTTCAAAGATGCGGTTAAGGAGTTTAAATTACTTCAAAGAAATGAAAGTCTTTCCATTAGGGAATTTGTGTAAAATTCCCAGAGGATGCTCCAGGCTGAAGTTTGTAAGCGTTTTGCAGAAAATGTTTTGACTCCTGTGATGGAAAATAAACTTTGATTGTTTACGGTGGAAAGCTTGGGCAAAGTTGGATGAGGGAGAAAATACGAGCGTAAATTTGCATCAGCTTCTGTAAAGCAAAGTCTCTCCATCTTGTGTCAAAGGTTTTCTAGGCGTAACAACGGTTTGTCACATTAATGTGAGTCATGGTGTCAAACTGGAAAACGTCTGAGAATTGAAACTATATAATACTTATGAAGGAATATTTTAATGTTTGTCTTTATTCTTCCAACCCCAGCAGCAGGTTTTATATTTCCTTTAGCAGTGATGTGTTTCTTTTTTTTTATGTTCTGCTGAGATGTTTAATTGAATTTCCTTAACTGCAAAGTGAAGTCATCATACAGCGGTGGTTTAAAACTAAACTTTAGTGTGTTTTATGAAATATGTTACATACATGGAATTTGACAACTATCACTAGTCTAAATCTAGATTTAGACTAGTGATTACTTTCCATGGTGGTGCATTTGCTGCTTCAGGATATATGAGCACCAAACAGATTACAGCTTCATAAGACATTGTTTCTCAGCCAAAACCCTCCAAAATGTCCCTTTGGAGGTTTTCCCTTAAAGATTCCATAGGGTCAAAACTCTGCAGCAGACCCAGATTAAGCTCTAGCACATAATGGGACCTCACTGAAGCAAGAAAATCCTCTTTCTAAATCTAGATTTAAATTCTAGATTTTATTATTTGAATGAAACCATTATGTATTTTTATGTGCTAGCATTAGTATTTATTTGTGGCTAAACACATTTCTCTGTTTTTTTTTTTTTATATATTAAGGAGTCTGTCCTAAATTACTATAATAAATTCACATGTTTACATGACTTGGAATCCTGACTAGCCAAAATCTCAGACTTAGTCAACTGTCCTTGCATAATGCAGAAATGGTTTATCGTACATCTGCAGAAAGCTGTCATTACATCTAATTAAATCAAACACAAGTTAATGCAGCATTTTTAACTTTCACCTGCCCAGCTCTCTAATCATACACCATCTTGAGGTGTTTGATGATGTGAACGTTCACAGGTCATTAGCATATTTTCAATCACATGGTGTGAATGCGGCATAAACCAGACTAATGGCTTTTTAGCTCCAGCACGATGACATTAAAAGTGAGATTGACTACTTCCCCTCTGCTCCTGCAGCTCCTCTTTCCTCAGCCATGTCAGCAAAGATGGTTCTTCATGGCACGGCGAAGCTGCCTGCATTTTAAATAATTCATGCCTTTTAATGTACATAAAAGCCAATTAGAGCTTTAGATTTGATATAAAGTTTCTACAAATCTTGTTTAATCTTTTGAATGATATTAAGAGTAGCGAACTGCTTAAAATGTCTAACATACAGTCGTCACTTCATTGCCTGCTCATACTTGAGGTGGCTTCAAAGTTCGACGTCTGCATTGGATCTGTGCACTATTAATGTATATTATTTTTTTTATTATTAAAGTCTTAACTTGAGCTAATGGAAGCTAATAATAAAAATATACTTAGGTCAAGGTTATCAAAATTATTGGATTTCTCATGCACACAAAAACTACAGGTCACTCTGTCCTTGTCTTTGTTCCTCATAAATGCATTTATAAAAATGACTAAGCCTGCAAGAATTAAAGTCACCTGTTAATTTTAATTTTTAATGATTGTTTTATTTGTAAGTGTATAATATTAATAATAGTAATATGGATATATGAAATAAACATTTTATTCTTTATGAAGGTTTATGAGCAACATTTCTTTTCAGCTTCTAGCTTAATGCTCTTTTTCTCTTTTTTTTTTCGCTACTTGCATTTGTGCAACTGAACAGCAATTTTGATAAAAACTCCATCAATGGTAGATATTCAACTCAAAAATTACCTTGGTAACGTAAAGTTAAAATAGATGTATCCATAGTAACCACAAGATTGAAGTCATTTGAAGATTTTAGGAGTGTTTTTGTTTGCGGTGAGAGAAGCAAGAAAATCCTCTCAATTTTTCTTTCAATAATCAGCTCAGGCTGTATGATAAATGTTTCTCCTTAGCAGTGTGACCACTAGGGATTCTTGCCAATTTGGCCCTAATGTGGCAAAAGCTGAATGATCCTAGTATTTTATCTGCTGGAGAGATTTTTCTCAGTTGGACCTCGGGCATCCACCTCTCTGTCGTCTAATATCCTGTTCTTTTATTTCGTTGTTTTATGCAGAGGTCCCTCGCTGTGTATAATAGATTTAGTTTAAACACCTGCTTTTATAAGAAGGATTGGCCAGGCATTTGCCTGTGCTTCATTAGAATACCTTAATTATATTCCTATAATTACTTCCAATTCTTTAGTTCTGATGTGCTGCCTGTCACATAGTTGTGTGACAATATACAGTATTTATATAATTTAGGCAAGGTTTTGCTCCACTCGAAAGGCTGAGCACTAAATTTGAACATCTAAAAATGGTTGTTTAACTAGATGTGTTTTAAAGCAAACAATCTTTAACACCTCAGACTTAACCATTCACTTAAGTTCTTTTACTGATTTTTTTGGGGTGTAATGAGTGTGTATTCTCAACAACCTGGCATTCCTCTTTTGATGTAGTTATTAACAGAAACAGCTCAACAAAATTACATGACTGAGGTATAGCCATTATGAAAAGAAAAAAAAACCCAGCAGGAAACCCAACATCAGTTTGGATTTGTGTGAAAGACATCACCAAATGTAGGAACCCCAAATCAAACATTTGAGGCATTTTTCACTTAAAATGTTTTATAGCTGGGGCAGCAAAAATTAAATTATCTAACAGATACACTGCAGCCAGGCTTTGCTTTACGGAACAGATGGACGGCTATGAAACATTTAGTTTAGACCCTAAGATCTTGAGGCGAAGATGCACCCCAGCTTGAGGGAAGATTTTATATATTTATGATGACTAAGTGAGGAAGTTTTCTGTCATCTCATGCTTTTTTTTTGTGCTATTTTCAGTGAAGGTTCCTGGAAAATTATAAGCGAATATCAAGGTTGTTCTTCAGTCAGTTGTGACAACTTAACTTTAGAGACTTAAAATCCTTTTCCAATAATAATAACATTTGCTAGTAAGGTAATTATGAGATTTGTGGTCCAGTAACAGCGGTAACTTTGTAGTTATGGTAACCTCCACTGGATCTGCTCATGAGCAGAATAAAGGCTGTATACTAGCTGTTTTTCTCATAAATTGTGTTTGTGTTAAACCAACTGTGGTAACAACAGAACAGAGAGATTTGCTTCATGTCTTTCCTTATCATTTATGCTTTTCATGTCGAGCGACTGCATGTTATTCTCAGCAGGAGATACACTTTTGAGTGTGAATTAATGAAACCAAAGCATAACGGATAAAAGCAGAAATGTTGACCTCTGCAGTGAAAAAGCGTGTTTGTTAGCGCATAGTTTATTTTCAGTTTGCACCTGTGGACTTGTTCAAACACTGCTGGAAAGCACAACACTAATGTTTAATGGGACAGATAAAAAGCTAAATTATGCTTGAAAGTCTTTCTTTAATATGTGGAAAGATTCATCTTAAGATTTGCATTTCAACAATGAGCTATTCTTGGACTATTTCCTGACTGAAAACAATATGCCCTACTTCATTTTTCAAAACTGTTTCTTATAATCATGGCATAAGGTGTGAAACAAGATATGATTTAAAAGGAGCCTGTTTCCATAAAAGAAGTGAACAATTGAACTGGTTGAACTGACTCTGTGATGAAAATAGCTTGTTTCTTCTTTCATTTCTTCTCTTTTGAAAGCTGTCAGTCTACAACAGAGACAAAAAGGCTTTGAAATGGAAGGTGAAGGAAACGGGGATAATGTTGGATGGGCATAGTCTTCTGTGAATAAAATCTCTGGTGTGAGGGTCTTTCTACCTTCAATTTGCATTTTCTTCCCGCTTTTCAGAGTCTGAGAACATGCCTCTTCGGTTTACCAGTGACTTATTTGTCTGTTTTTAATTGACTCTTGGAGCAAGTGTAAACATGTCCTTGCTTTAGATTACTGATCTTTTTATGGATTTCTTCATAGTCAGTTAGAATATTACACAAGATTAATACAAAAAGTGTTTCACAAACCTCACAATGTTGTGCACAATATTCTGACACCCTCTTTCCTTCCACTCAACTTTCTTTGAATATGATCAGAAACATTCCTCTGTAAAGAAGCCTCTTCTGTAACAATGATCCTTTGTGGAAGGGGTCAGTGACTGACTGTCTGCTGGACATTTAGTCTTTCTTAAAATTGTGTGGAGCATAAAAAAATATCTGTTCTCAAAATACTTTTTCCATCTTGTTCGAATGAATTTTCATTCTTTTAGACCTAAATTGCTGAAATTAATTATCTTGTCATTGATGTGCTTATTTATTGAGATGCACCTTTAGAGTACACCTAAAGTCAAATGATAGCAATAAAAAATGTATTTAATTATTGAAGGACACTTTATATTCACAGTGACAGATACACAAATTATGACAAATTATGTTTTTAATGTGCTGACGCAGCCGTTTTCCACATAACCTAGAATCAGCACGGCGATGCAGGAAATGATTATGCTGCTGCTAAAAATATAACTCAGGTTCATGTGGCTGTTTAACAAACAGAATCGCTATTGATTGAGGTTGCTGAAACAAGCCCATGAGAGCAGATGCGGATGAAGTGAGTTAATCAACAGAGCAAGTTGTGGACAGTACGTCTATAGTATTGATGTTCCATAAATAAGAAGCATATATTTTACTTTTTGACAAACCCTCCTGGTTATAAAGCCTTTTCACATCAGAACATTATTATGGGTGGACAAAATGTAATGCTTCTGGTACTAATTATATTTGAGAGTGTTCACTTTGCATTTTCGCGTTTTATTATATACACAATGTTCTATAAGATTTGTAAATCTTTGTAATAATAGTACACGTTCTGAAGTAGGAAACCAACTTTTACCTTCATGGTAAAGGGAAGAAGGAAAAAGCAATTTTAGCTTTGTGGACTTCTGCTTTATTGTCTTTTTAAAGAATAGCTTCATTTTTTTTTTTTTCATAAAAAGCTTGGAATAAGGAAGGCAGAAACCTCCAGAGCCCACAGCCTCAATTTATGTTTCATTGTTGAAAACTTTGCAAAAGCCCCCTTCAATCCTTCGGCCGGAAGAAACTGTTTCTGTGGATGTTCATTCTTGGAAAGTGGAATATTTTGGTCTGCTGTGAGCAACCTACAGCTCTAATGTCAGGCATAGCAGTGGTATTTGTCTGATTAAATCGAAGCGTTATAACTCAAGATTGAAACTTTATATAGCTTGCCGTCATTGCGAATTATACTGCAACAGCTGGAGGAGGGGAGGGGTCATTTATTTTCTGGCATGTACTTCAATAAACTGAAGTCCTGCAATCTTCAAATATTGTGTTTTGATTAAATGCCTGTCAGCTATAGAGGCTATGAATCATAGATAGTTCAACAGCCTGCAGCCTACAAACTATTCTGTAAGAAAATTAACAAAAATGTTCTCAAAAACACCACCAATATGACAGATAGGATATGCTACACATGTGTTACTCACTGACAATAAATGGATAATCCAATAATTTAAAAGCTATTACTTGAAAATGAGAGCTGCTGAATTTTATTTGAAAAAAAAAAGGCATTGTGGAATAGAATAGCAAGAAATTACTTAGTGTGAGGGTGGATGATGTAAAGGATAGGACTAAATGGAGACAGATGATTTGCTGTGGAATAGCTGAAAGTAGAGAAGAAGAAGATTATAGATTAATGCATTTGTGGTTGTTCTCTCTCTCTCTCTCTCTCTCTCTCTCTCTCTCCATCTTTTCCATCATCATTTTGTCCCAAGCGCAGCTTTACTGTCTGACTGGCCAAGATTTATGTCAGTTGCAAATAGTAAGATTCCATTCAAGTGGCCAAATTTATTATTGAAAAGCAGATTTTGAATGCATGGCACATTAATTGTCATTGCTTATTTAATATTGTAACCAAACAAACTTTTCACCATTGCATTATTTCACATACTGATGCAAAGATGACAATTGCGATTCAGTATAATGTGTAGCTTTTTGGAGGATTTTAAGCCTACCTAAGTGAAATATTTTCTATGGTAATATAAAGAAATATGTCCATCCCAGCCCTTCCTTCTGGTGGAGTTCCTCAAGGTTTGATTCTTGTAGCTTTTCTTTTTCTCTGTACCTGGTACCCTTATGCTGTATTCACACTCTAGCCACACTTAAGAAGGTCACAGAAATAGTTACCATCAATACAATCTTTTGGTCATTATAGCATCTAGATGTCACAAAATACTTCTAATATATATACTGGATCTGATCTAGAGTAATTAGGCACTTGAATGCTTTTTTAATGCTTATTAAACTACTCCCCCTCTGCATTATGACTTCCTGCTAGACTCTTTCAGAATTTACATACCTCAGTAAAACCCCATAAAGAATGAGTTAACTTTTAAGCTTTGCTTTTGAAAGAGAAATTGAGCCAGATGAGATGCTTAGGATGGGTAAATATTTTAAAAAGGTCCGCTGTTTATTGAAGAAAAACACTTGCATGGCTCTGACGTAAATCTGCAAGGAAGGAAGAAGTAAGTGTTAAAAATGAAGTGAAAATGTAATGACCTGAAATTCTAAGATTTCAGAAAGAAAATGGCATGATGGGGGAATATAACTATTTACAAAGCCATGAGAGATCTAATTATCAAGCACCATAAAACTGTGTAACAGTGTGTAATATCTGAAGGCAGCAGTTTAACTTTGAAGATGAAAAGAGATAATTTTTTATTATTGTTGCTGTTGGCAGCCTTTACTTTATTTTTTTTATTAGATTTTAAGTAAACCTTGCTTTGTTTGCCTCACTGCTGATGCTGTGTATAATGCCTTATTTATGATTTCATAAAAATATTAATAACTTTAAATACAACTATGAAGCTCTATCCTTTTTACAGTCTGTTGGGAGTAAAAGTTGCAACAATATGTTTTTAAGAAAGATAAACTTTCTTGAATATAATGTAATTTCTTTGTTTTAATGGCCTAATTTTGTTGATGTGAATTCCTATTGATGGCCGTTTATGGCTTTTTGTTTAATTTATTTAGTAAATTTAGTGGATTAAATGCAATTTTCTGGTTAATGATTAAGAAAAAATGGTTTCCAACCAAAGAGTTGCATATCCTGCACTTTTCTCCTTACAATTCAAGTAAAGCTTGAAGACTTTACGCATAATTTGTAACTGAGAACTTTTTGAGTAAAGGGTGGTTGATATACAGTATATGCACAGCACGCCACTCAGTCAGATATTTATTTATTCACTGGAAAGCATTACTTTGTATTGTACTATCACAAAAAACTCAATAATGTATAACAAAGTTTGTGCTTGTGATTTCACACAATAAGGAAGAAAAGAAACATCAAACATTTTCAGTGCTGCTAATCTGTAGTATGTGCTGCCATTTAAAATAATATAAAAAATATTATTTAGTTTTCATAGTCTGCACTGTGTTTTTTATTGATTAATGCAACATAGTTCAGAGTTTAGAGTTCTCACTGAAATAAACTGACAAGCTCTTCCAGCTCTTCCTTCAGCACCACTGACAGTGCCATAAATTTATCAGTCCACACCACAGCATTAGATGTGGATATTTCTTAGGTCCCAGTCACAGTCATGGAGTCTAACTCGTACAAACTTGAATCAAAAGAAATAATCAATAGGTCAGGCAGACTACCTTGCTATACTAAACAACTTCTCTGCCCCTGTGCACACTCTCTCTGGTACCAAAGGATAGAGAGAAGATACAGCAGGTTAATCTACACAGTTGGGTCAGTTTGTGTAACTGAAATGTAGCTTTCTTTATGATTTACCCATATTAACAATTTTGTATCAAAAAATAAAAGATCATTAAAGCAAACAGCAGTGGCTCTTGTTTTCTCTTTTCAAAAAAAGCCTTTATTCAGACCCTGATAAAGCAGAAAACCTTCCCTGTAAACTTTTTGTTTTGACACTGGAAACAACTTGCAGGCTGTTGAATCACCCAGAGCAGGGACTTTTTCAGGGTCAGATTTCAGGTATAACCCTTCTGTTAATTTTTTTTATTTGTGACTTTTCCTGCTCCAGCAGTCTGGATGGGACTCGTTACCCTTCCAACCTTTGTGAGTATACACAATCTTGCCTCCTGAACTCTTCCCTTTGGCAGATTAACAGCTTCCCTCTGTCATCTTCAATTAGTCTGTTTCTACCATCCTTCTCATCTGGATTCTTGCTTCACAGTTTTACCTCCAAAAACATGTTTTTCTTAGTCTCTTAAGCGTTTTATTAAAACGAAAATGTCTTTGCCACATGTGACTGTTGTGGTAGAAATGGCTCAACAGACTCATTGATTATTCTGCTGCCATTGCATGAAGCAGAAAATCTGTTTCCTTGCCAGTGGTGCATTGGTTTTCAGCGGTATGCCGACTCTGTCTGTTCATCCAAATAGATGAGTCACGCTGAACATTGCCTCTCATTGCCTCTCATCACAGTGTCTTCGGCAGACCACCCAGAAAGATATGCACAGACACACACAATACTGCTTGTCCATCATGTTTTGTCTTCTGTTGTGCATTGTTTACACTGCTGCATGGAAAGCAATTGCAAGTTATAAAAACAATGAATGAAATGCCACTATTAATCACTGTAATTGTTGACATTGATAGAAGTGGATGATGGAGATATAACTGATGATGTGGTGCCAAATGCGGGTCGGTCGATGCCAAGCTCCAGTCAGCGTGCAGCCAAGATGCAGTGTGACTTTGCATTTAAGATTTTAGCGTGCATTTGTTTTTAATATGCTGTCAGGGATGATTTATGTGGATACTTTGGTGTGTTTTTTTTGTTTTTTTGTTGAGATTCAGCAGCGTAAAATCAGGTGACATTACCCATGACAAAACTGAAATTAGCTTATTTTCCAGCCTCGCACTGGATGTGCAATCAGAACGACAGTGGATGAGAAAACCTATCATCATGGGGAGGGTCTCAATTGGGGGAGACAAAAACAAATTTACTCTGCTTGAGCAATTCTGTGCATTACTTTAATTGCATTTCTCAGCCTTGGTGTAAGGTTGAAGTCTGCAATGAAGTTATTTCTGCTCATCATTCTTTGAGTAAAGCATGATTTTAAAAAACTGTATCAATATATATTTTGACTAGTTTGGTGGAATATTGATATGCTCATATTTGTTTATATTAAATATTAGTTTTTCTACTACACAGACTATAAAAATGTGAACTTCCTTCTTTATGCCCCATCACTTAAATAATGATGGGCTGTGGATTGGATCCTATTGCAAAGTACTCTCCAGCTAAACCACAGCGCTACAGGGTGTCTGAACAAAACTGTTGTTTGATGAATGTCACGACTCAAAATCACCACATGTACAGGACATACGTGCTACCATTGGGAAATATACAGAAATGATCAACATCATCTAACACCACGCAGATGCTCATTCTGCATTGAAGAAGATTCATTCTACTTGGAGCAGCTGATGTGGTCGGGAAGTTACTTATTGATTCTTTGAACTAACAATTATTTTACCAGTCAGGAGCAATAATAAGTTTTCAAATGGTCATTCAATAATTAAGTATAGACAAAGAAAAAAAATGGTTGTTCATTGTCTATTCTGCTTCACTTCACAATTTAAAATTCTATCCATTTGTCTATCTTGAGATATAATCACAGCAATTTTTTTTATACCTCTGTAATATGGTTGGTCTCTAAACCTTTATTGTACTTAGGTAGACGTTAGACTTACTATTGTGATCAAAAAATGCATGAAATGTGTGGAATTGTTTGGCTGATTATTTGATGACAGAGAATCAGCCAATCAAATGGCAGCACATCAAAAAAAATCCAGGCATATGAGAATGGAGATGAGGGCGTGAAGTTAAAACCAAGAAACAGAAAGTGAAAGAAATGGGATTTAGATGACTTTGAATGTGTCATGGTTACGGTGCCAGACTGGCTGGTCTGAGTATTTTTAGAAACTGCTGACCTACTGCGGTTTTCACACGCAACCATCTGTCAGTTTTTTTGCAAAGAATGGTTCAAAAAGACTGAAGGTGTGTGGGCGAAAATGCCTTTTAATGCCAGAGGTCAGAGAAAAATGAGCAGATTGGTTGAAGAGGGTAGCAGTTATAACCACTTGTTACAACCACGTGAGGCAAAGTACCACATTTAAATTCAAAGCTGTGGATGAACTTCACATATGATGAGCAAAATGTGACAAAAACAGATTGGAAAAAAAATGTGGCCTTATTTGATTTCAGCTTTATTCTTAGCTATAAGATTCAGATAGTAGGGTCCAAATTTTTAGTAAACAAAATGAAAATATGGATATTTTCTGGTATACTTTGGGCCCATCAGCACCACCTGTGCCTTTTTTTAAGTGTAAGAGCCGATTTCAGCATGGATGAAAGTTGTCCATCTCTTTCTGACCTTCTTCTGATAGATATTTCCAACAAGACGATGATCACGAAGCTCAAATCACTGATCTGGACTTTACTGTACTGCAGTCTTCTCCACAGTCACCAGATCTCAGATAAAGAGATGGGATGCAGTGGATTAGGAGATTATGAATGTTGATGTGATGTCACAGAGTGACCACTGTACGTTACCCATCATGTCAACATGGACCAAAATTCAAGATCAATGTTTAAAAACACCTTGTTGAATCTTTACTTCAAAAAATTGAAGCAGTTCTAAAGGCAAAATGCACTTCAAGGCCAGTACTGCCAAGGAGCACCTTACTAAGTACTTTGCGATTTAAAAAATAGTAAAGTACATGACTGAAATCGAATGTAGAAAAATAACTCTAACCATGCTTTTAATCACATGAAGAAGAAACACATGTAGGTAGATGTGAAAATGGATCCAAAGTTTACAAAGTAGAGATGCCGATGTGAACATATCAGATTTCATCATGAAGCAGAAACCTATTCATAATTGCTGTTTTAGCCTCATGAGTGGCATTTTATGAATTTAATGAGCGTCTTTATACTTTGCCAGAAATAGACTTTCACTGCTGCTCATTTCTATTTGTTTGCTAAAGTTATGAAGGCTGTTTGTCATCGTCTTGGCAGAAATCCTGTAATATTGGAGTTAACAAAATTGTAATTCTCTTCTCCCTATATTTGATTTTCAGAGGTATGTGCCCAGAGGAGGTGCTTATTCTCATATTACGGAGATAGATTTGAACAACTGCCATGTACAGTCATTACAGCAAAGGTAATGGCCATGTTACTCCTGATTACAATAACAGAAAAAGTGTGCTTTTTGAGTTATTGGAGTTTCAAACAGTTATTTTATGGACTTTTATGCCTTTTCCGATTTAATTATTAATCTCAAGGATTTATGAGTCGATTGACAGAAGTTTATTTTTCCAATTTAAAAAACTTCCTTTAATCCCCTGAAAGCACTTGTGCAGATATTGTATTTGTTGGATAATTGGTGCTACAATCACAGAGGTATGAAATGAACCAGTAATTCACTCAGTAAGGATTTAATAACTGACTGCACGACAACTTAACAGAAGTACTATACTTTAAAACACATAAACCGTAGTTATTTTCATTTTAATCTTTATAGCAACACAACTAAGCATCACATAAAAGAGAGTCAGCCAACATAAATAGGCAAAAAAAATCTAATAAACTTTAAGCACACAAACATAAATTGTATTTTTTAATCCCAACATGGACTCTATCAAGTTTCTATGTATTACAACATGCTTTAGAATTGACACAATAATCTGCTGCACATTAGAAATAAAACCTTGACTGGGTAAAGGCTCTAATGTCATACAAATTTAATGTTCTCTCTCAAAAATGTTGAGCCTCACAGCTAAGCGCAGATTAACTCCTAAGCTGATTAAAGGTAATTAAAAAGATGCCATTCTCTAAAATATTCTCTTTTGGCTTATGTTGGCAGTCAAAGACTGTATGTCTAGGGTCAAAACTTAACTGAGTGAAACAAATTCAAAGTTTGTATTATTATTTTGTTATTTACTGGCATAATAGTAACGTAAATAGTGAAAACATAAGACGGAAGAGTTTAGACAGAGCTCTTAGCAAGGAGTAACACATCCTTGGGCAACCCAATTTGTAAACACTTGGAGAAATATGGAATAGGTTTTTTTTTTTGTAAAAACTTTGAACAATGCTTATTTGGGTCTGTCTAAAAAAGTGGTACTGTCTCAGGTCAGTCATTGTCATTCTGAAAAACCTTTTGTTTTTCAGAATTAAGTGTTTTTTATTTTATTTTTATTTTTTGGGGATGGACTGAGAGCAAGATGAAAGCAAGTACCCACATTCATGCACACTTATGGTAAAATTCGCCTTCTTTAAGTTTTTCTTTCAGGACACAATGAAATATTATGAAACCTTTAGCAGGTCAATTACCTTCAAGAGCCCAGTGGCTTCTATATGAACCAGCACAGATAAGACGGTCTCATTAAAATGTGAATATGTAGTTAATTAGCATTACTTTAGTACAGGGATAACTGAACCAGTGTCACAAAACATCATACAATCCCAAGTCACGTTAAGGTTTTAATCACAGTATAGTAGATATGCCACGATGTACACTCTTCTTACATAGTGATATTGCACCTAAATTAGCAAATAAACAGTTTCTTGCCTTGTTTTGTATGCTGGTTAGTTGAAAAGAAATATGCATGTCTTAACATGAACAAATGAAGGGGATTATGATGAGCATCAAGCCTGTATTATCTTTTGAGTATGTCTTTGTTTTTTGGTGTTCTTCCATTGGGGCAAATGTATTGAGAGCTAATGTTTTACATTCCCAGTGTTCTGCTGCATGTGGACAGTGCATGTTGGTTTTACTGTGAGATGACCATCACTATTGTTTTAACTCTCTCCTCCCCCCATATTTAAGGATTAACTGACCCCTGAGGAATGGGATTTCAATATAATCAGCCCAAGTGGTCAGAAAATGATTAGCCATTTTGCAAAAAAAGTAGGTCAAGTCATTAGTTTCACCACACCAGAAGTGCAAATCTTCATCAGCTAAGCAGTAGTTGGGTTAATTCTGTAGAGGTGGCCTACATTTGACAAGTAAAAAAAAAAAAATCAATAGAAGCTTTAATAACTTTAGTTATTAAAGTGTGCATGCTATGGTAACATTATGGAGTTCTTGTCAAGAATGTATCACTTGTGTTCACACAATCAAACCACCAGTCTTTTATATATTTAGAAAACAAATAACTACATTGACAAGAAAACCATGGAGAATTAAATGAGAGAGCTTGAACAAATATATGCTTCATAATGTTATCTTCACCACACCAACAAGGTGTGGTCACATGAGTGACAACATGAGTGTAATGATTGTAATGAAATTGTGACGATAAAACATAAAATGTCTTTTTCCTTTGCTTTAAAAGACAGGGTGCACTTCCTTACACTCAGAGCTCATTATAGGGCAAGCCAATCCCATTTTCTGGTTAATTCAAGTGTCAGTACAGCTAATGCAGTCCATCTAGTTGTATGGTGGAAATTAAAATAAATGTGGCTGATTAATTTTCTGTTAGTCAGCTAATTGATTAGTCACAAACTCATATCAGCTAGAACTTAATTTACTAAGGATAAAGATGCCAGTGGGAGAATTTAATTTTTGCTTTGTGGCACTTTGCTCTTGGTGTGAGTCATACACGAGGCACAGTAAGTATTGAATAAACACTTTGTCTTAGTGTAAGGATTTTGAAAGAGGTCAATGAAATAAAAATTTAATGACTTAATATTTGACGATAGCAAAAGCCCAAGCAATCCACACATATAAAAAAAAAAAAACTAAGTAATTTGTTTACAATTAAAAATACTGGTATGACATTAAGAATAAGATTTGAAACATCCATATAGAAATGAAATAAAATCTTTGACATAAGATTCTCTTTGTAATGGCACCTTCAAGAAGTCTCCTGTATGGAGACTATTCACATGCAATGCTTACATATAGTTTTCATCCATTCTTCCACACAAACTCGTCAGATTTGGAAGACTATGCAGACCTTTTTATGCACCCTGAGCATTGATTTTTTTTTCCATAAATTTTTATGTCGATACATGTCACTTGAATCTTGAATGACTGTGTGATTCTACCAGTCTTACTTTCTTTTTCTAAAACAGATGAAGTGTTTCCTTGACTGTGTGTGTGTGTGTGTGTGCGTGTGTGTGTGTGTGTGTGTGTGTGTGTGTGTGTGTGTGTGTGTGTGTGTGTGTGTGTGTGTGTGTGTGGTGTGTGTGTGTGTGTGTGCGTGTGTTTGTGGGGGTGCGTGTGTGTGAGACTAGTGTCTTGCTTGGAAATCCAAACTTGTTTCATCTTTAGAATCTTAAAAAGAATGCTTCAGTACATGTCTCCGTTTATCCAACCTTCAATATTTTTCTGTCAAAAACCCACGCCGAAAGACAGTCCCCCACAGCATGATTTTCCCATCTTCAAACCGCACTTTAGATGTGGAAATTCTGGGGTTCAGAAGCATTTTGCTGCAAACGTGGTATATGAGCGATGATATCCAAAGAGCTTAGCTGTGTCTTCTGCCCAGACTATATCACACCAATATTTTTCTGGTTTGCCCAAATGTGATGCAGCAAACTTAAACAAGCCTTAACCTGTCAGGAGAAAATTCATGCACAGTGAGAGCTCAGAGACAATTGTGTTTGGATGCATTACTCATTGCTTCCATGCTTCCAAGTCCTTCTGAAGCTTTCTGAGTGCTCTCAATTATTTTCGTAATTCTTTTGACAAGTTTGAAGACTTGTTTTACAAATCCCACTGCTCCATAGAATATTTTTTCAATAAGAATCTTCTTTTTAGAGATAGTCAATATAAAAACCAGCTGATATTGATTTGTGCATAGCAGCAGGCATGCTTTCTAAATACTAATATATTTCAGCTGTTTTCTTCATTTCTGTACTTTTCTGTGTCTTCTTGCACATATTGTCCCCTTATATCATTATTCCCTATTCCAACATAGTTTTTTAACCTGTCTTCATTTGTGAATTACTTGCTAGTGGCACTGTATAAGTATTTAAGCTAATAAAAATGTTAGTGTCCAATACTTATTTTATTTATTATATTGACAATTGGTATGCACTGTGCGTGCATTGCATTTAATAACTGCAGGTTCACACTACTTGCCTGCAATAGCTCCTGTGGCTGTGTGTGTGTGTGTGTGTGTGTGTGTGTGTGTGCGTGCGTGCGTGTGTGTGTGTGTGCGTTTGTGTGCACGGGTGCGTTTGTGTGTGTGTGCAGTGTCAGATACATGTGAATATGAATTGTATGTCTGCATCACATAAGTCCTCACTTGCGCAGTCCTCTTCGATTTCATTAAAGGATATTCTTTTGATCCTACATTTTTTACAGCAATATTTGACTGAGGAATAAAAGTGCAAAGAGTTTGGAGCATATGAACGCTACTTTATTTGTCGATGTGAAAATTGAAGCCATCTTGAAGCTTTTATCATCGGTATAAGGAACATCTAAAGATCAAACAAAATTGCCTCATTTCTTGCTTTGACACTCAGTGTGTCTGGAATGTATGATGGCAGAGCCTCTTGACACTCTTCCGTCTTATATTATTCATTTGTATAAGGTGAAAATAACCCACAGAAATTTGCTTTGGTTACTATAATGTGTAGGCAACAAAAAACCACTGAACATTTTCTCTTATTGTGTGTCTCATGTATGTAAGCATGCATAGTGTCGTGTTTGTCTCTTTTTCTGATGCATCTTTCATACTCTGTATTATAAAAGTGTTATTAGATGCATTGCACGCTCTCTCTCCTTACATCAACGGATACAAATACAGTTATAGATGTGGCTCGGTTGAAAGATACTATTATTAAGCCTTCATCTCATCTGCATTAGGCGAAGGAGCGAAAAAATCTCCTAATGACTCAGTTTGCCACTTTGAAGAACAACAATATGTAACTGATACAACTTCAAGCCTTTCACCTCATATCTTCATCGCAATCCTGGGATGATTATCCACAGAAAATGACCAAAAAAATGACATTGGTTTCAAGTTGTAGCTTTGACTTTTACGGCTTTCTTACAGTATATTTTAGATTATGTGAAAACATCTGAAAGGATAAACAGCAGAAAACCATATAATTTATGTGAGACATTATCTTTCTGAATCTCTTGTCAGAAACTGCAACATTTCAAAGTAGAGATGCTGTGAAGTGAAATTATAAACAATAGTGACACAACAAGGTAGGAAACTGTCACTAATGGCTCCAGCAGAAATATTTGTACTGTACAGAGTTCAGCTGCAGAAAACGAGGACAGCCTGAAGGATTTATTTCCATAATTGCTACCCAATTAATGAGCTAACTAAAACAGTGTGTCCTGAAGCGGTTTTCTATTCTTTGCACCAAAATGTGAGCCATAATAATTGCCTTAATTTAAATGACACATGTTCTTTGGAAGATAAACATTTTCTTCTGTAGTTTATGTAACTGGCCATGTAATTTCTGCTTACTGTAGTGTGAGAATCCTGTTTGTCATTCTGCTGCGTCACACAGAAATATCGTTTTTATAATTAAAATATGCAATGACAAAAGGTTGTCCTTATTAACTGAAGTGTCACAGGAAACATGGCACTGTTAATTTACACACATAATATTAAATTCTTATTCTTAGTATTTTTGTACCTAAAATAGCTGTTCAATTTTTTGTAAAAAAATCCCAAAAAAAACCCTGAACATGACGAGAAAAAACTTAATATTGGAATTCTTAAACGGTAACACAGAACAACATTTTCAAGAGCAACACAGAAACATGATTTACACTGTCCTTGATCAATTCAGACTGAAACACAGTATACATAGTCTAAGAGCAAATTTTATTATGCCATTAAAAGGCTAATATTTCTTTATGTTTAATGTGCATTCTCTTTCTGTCCTATATTTCTCTTCATACTTTCAGATGACGGTTTCTTCTTTTTCAGCAGTAGCCAGTTTTTGCACTTAAGAATACAGCACACAAGTAGTAAATAACACTTTTCTACTATTAAGAGTTCATACAACATATAAAACATATACATCATTTCAGTGGTTGTGACTTGCAGCTATAAAAGGAATAGTTTAATCAGTTTTACATGTTCTTCTATTCTCTGTATTTTTTTTTCACCTAGTTGGTCAAATGTTTGTTTACTTTTACTTTTGATATTTGTTTTGAGCAAATATCAAAGGCACTTGTCTTTGCACTGCCTTTTTGCTTTGCACCACTAAACATTATTTGCCGTCTTGTCGCATTCGTCCTGTGTTGGTACCACAACTGTACCATATTTACTCTGATTACTTCATCTGGTTCCTCTGTTCCTTTCACCTATCCCTTATTATTTAAACTCCTGATTCCTTCAAATTTAGCGTTGCCATTTTGTCCAAAGACCTGCAAGTGTCTGTTATCAAAAAAACATAATTGCATTAGTAAACAATTAAAATAAATATATGTGTATATAGGGCTGCACAGTGGCGCAGTTGGTAGAGCTGTTGCCTTGTAGCAAGAAGGTTCTGGGTTTGATTCCCAGCCCCGGTCTTTCTGCATGGAGTTTGCATGTTCTCCCTGTGCATGCGTGGGTTTTCTCCGGGTACTCCGGTTTCCTCCCACAGTCCAAAAACATGACTGTCAGGTTAATTGGCCTCTACAAATTGCCCCTAGGTGTGTGTGTGTGTGTGCATGGTTGTGTGTCCTGTGTGTCTCTGTGTTGCCCTGCGACAGACTGGCGACCTGTCCAGGGTGTACCCCGCCTCTCGCCCGGCACGCCAGCTGGAGATAGGCACCAGCAACCCTCCCGACCCCACTGAGGGACAAGGGTGCAAGAAAATGGATATGTGTATACATTTTTTTACTGCTTGCCAAGGCTCCACTATTTAAATATGAAATACACATTCTCTAAACCAGCTAACAGTGCTTTACCATCCTGCAAACACCCTACATACTTTCATAATGGTTACATTGAAACTAAACATCCAATGGATTCATATTCAATACATATTAAAATAGGTCTACCTTAGCCACCCCATTGGCTTTTAAGAATTATCTCTGTGTTGAGTAGGACAAACCATAGTCACCTATTTAAAAAGCTAAGGATGATTCAGTATGAAGGACAAAACCTTTAAAAGGCTGTATGAATCCTTCACAGAAAAAAAAAAAACTCCGCCTGAACCGACTCCACCGCTTCTCACAACACCTTCAAGAGCAATTCAGGAGTACAACAGTGATGAGATGAGAAATGGCCCTGACGTTGAGCCCTGGGATGTCAATGACTTCATCTAATTGCTGTGTTCAGACACCCAGTGGAAAAAGAAGGAACAGAGCGATTGGTAGGAAAACATCAGATGCAGGTGCAGTGGGAAAGTGCGACATCTATTTCAAATGCAAGAAAAATGTTATGCTGAATTATCATAACAGCGTCTCCAGTGTAACTGCAGCTACAGCAAGTGCAATCTGTGCTGTAAAAGTAGCACGTTTCCCCTAAAATGACGTAGTAAGAAAAAATCTATTTTGCTGCCGATTTTTTTTTTTGCCAAATTTGTTGAGACAGTTTGACATCCTGGAAGTTCTGTGAATCTCACTTGCCAAACGGTAATGCAAAGAACAGGGAAAATCCTTGACATGTGTGTGTAAGTATCGAGCATTCACCCTAAGCCGAAGCGCCAATTATGTCATCAAAAGTAATTTATATGCTGCACAGATGAACACAGATCGGCTACACACAGGGTTGTTTTTCTTTTACTCTCTCACTCCGTTGCAGGGATTCATTTTGAGTTTTAAATGTTCTTTTACTCACCCCAGCAGCTCAGAAAATTAAAACTGTTATCAGAAAGCTGTTTAAGCATCTAGATTAATGAGTGAGTCCTACAGACGGAGCCTGTGGGTTCAATTACGTAAATCCATTCATTGTCTAAATGGAAAGTATCGATTGAACTAGATGCAAGGATGTCAGGATATCCTCCGGAAAATTACTTGCAGAGAGAAATGAATGTTGAGATTCCTTGTGGGTTCAAAAGTTAATTCTCCTCACAACTTTCCATGTAAACATGAGGGTCACCAAGCAGGCATCACTGACTGAATTAGGAGATACTGTTTTAAAAATAATTCTTGTCTCCACCGGAGCATATCAGGATAAAAAAAAAGAAGAAGATACCGCATAAATATAAGAAAGTAGGTTTGTTAAACTGCGAGGGTCCCTCTAATGAGAACATGTTATCTTAACAACCTGTTAGTTTAATGAACTCAGCTTCTTGGAGAGATAAAAAGCAAGTTTTAGTTAAAGGTAAACAAATGACCACCTTCGAAAGCCATCAGATTATTAATACATATTAAACGTAATACCTGTCTGTTACTACCAATAGTAAGTCCCGCCCACTCCTCACAACTCTTAGGACTCACTACTGCCCAGTTCTCTGTCTAACAGGTCCGGAAAACCCCCAGAAACTCGGGTCTTACCCTAGCGATAGTTTGTGGAGAATTATCTATTTAAACTGGGGTCGGAAAGGACTCGTCTAGCTCTGACTACCTTCGATCCAAAAGTTATGACCTTTTACAGTTGAGGGGCAATCCGCTGAGTAGCCCTCACAACGACATAACCCCTACAACCACTCCTGTTAACGGTAGCTCCTTTCCTAAATAACGGCACTTGTTAACGGCTAGATTAAATTTAGTGACTTAGAGTTAAGTCCCAAGGTCATTATTTTAACACTCACCAGAGGAAAACACAAAGCCACCCTGTCTCTAGCATCATGTATATTGTTTTACTATATTTAGGAGAACCAACAATAATCGAGACTGACACAATTAAACTCACTGTTCACAATTCTCATTAGAATCTTTAGAATTATAATTTTATTAAGCAAGCTTTAGCAGGGGCATATAACAACAAATTAATTTCCAAGAGTTATAAAAGAAGCAAAAATATAATGAAATCAACTAGGATTAATCACCTCCTTTCCTTATTCTCATTCCTAACCTGTTTCACTAAATTCACTGAGCGAGGCTTTGGGAGAAGCTGATCACCTCATACCCGATGGTCTTTGATCTCGGCAGCTGTAATCTTTTGCGGTCCTTGGTCAGAGTCTTTGTCCAGCCGGAGCAAAATCCTCTTTACTGGAAGAGAAGCGGAGAGAAGGCTCACGCTTTCCATTGAACGTGCAGACTCTTTGTCTTTGAAAGACCTCCGTCTCTTTTCCAAGTCAGCTGCACCGGAGTTGAGAGCGTTGAGTAGAGGCGGAGGATTCGGTCGGATCTGGAACCAGGGGTGTTGGCGTGTGGAACTCGTCCCTTTTAGGCAGCGTGAAATCATGGAGTAGTTACCCTCGGTCCCTCGGTGTGATCCTCCGCAGATCTTTAGGCAGCTTCCTCTGCTGACTCCCTTTCTGCGCTGCGAACGAAGTACGCTCGTTCTGACTCGTGCATCGGTATTTATGCACTTGTGTTTCCATGGAACCTGCCCATCGCATTATGTCATTACCCGATGTCATGAAGGCAGGGCTGCCCGTGGAAAGTACCGGACTCTTTCTCAAGTTTTCCAATGACTCATCCCTGCCTCTCGCTTCATCGGGGCAGTTCCCTTTTCCATCAGGGCAGTTCCTGTTTTTTCCGTTGACCATCTGTTTCCAATTCTGCCGCACCCTTGTTTTCCTTCCCCATTTAGATGACTCACCCTTCTGTCCCTAGCCTTCTGCTTAGTGAAAAGTACTCTTATGATCTTTAATAATACATGTTATTTGTTGGTTAACTCAAAAGTACAACCTTTAGCCTTTCATAATATAGTAGAATCAATGGATTTAAGAATACAGAGCATACATCATTATAATATTCACTTGATTAAAGGTACAGAATACATGTTTTGATCATTCATTACAAACATTTCTTCACTGGCCTGTATACTAACACACATTGCTTCATTGGCATGAGTATCATCATCCTATAATCACTTAACATTTATAATCATCTCTTAATCATTAATCAGGGTTATACTGTTATTTCCCAGGCCTTTATTCCATTTTTCTGCGTATACCTGGACAGATCTCACACCCATACCAGATTCCTCGACACCCCCTCCGTGAGATCGGACGGGGCTTCGCAGAAAACATAAGTTCCAACTACCAAAAGTCCAGTTCATCACCACCATGGAGAGTTAAAATGTCTCTTTCGTAGCAGGTCACCGGAGAAGACGAAGGCGTCCATGTGTCCACGATCTCGTATTCCGTCAGGTGGGAAGGTGGAGAAGACCAGATGTCGGGGTCTAGTCCCATGTCCACAGTAGACCCAGACGGCCCAAAGGGGTCCTGACGCTCCAACTGAGGTGGTGAGGTTGGAGAAAGCACTTCGGCCGCCAAATCCTGTGGCGGAGCCGCTGGAAAACTGCAACTTTCCTCGAGTTCCTTCAGCAGGTTCTCGAAGTCAACAGCAAACGAAGGAGACTGTGCCTGGCAGATGCAGGCGACAGAGGAGCTGACGTTGCTACTTTGGCCTTGGGGTGATGGGACAGGTATATCATCGGTCTGGCATGCTTGCTGAGATGAACTGAGAGGCTCAGTTTGGGTACTCTGTACGTGAGTTGCAATGCTGGTTTGGCACCCGACGTCGATGTACGTGTCAGGAGACGCCGGACAAACAGATGGACGGGGTTTACCCACCGCCAACACTCGGCCATCCAAAAGGTGCAGCGTGGGTAGGCACTGACGAGTGATCTGATTCTCCCATAGCTTTTGGACTATGGGTAGTATCCGGTCGTTCCCCAAGTACGATGTGCGGAGAGTATCGTCGTCTTGGTTCAACGCAGAGGTCCACACGACTTTGTGTACTTGTTCCAGGGATCGAGATGCAGAGGCCGAGACGTACGGCAGGTCCCGTTGCTCGTTGAGGCAGAGGATCGCCGTAACGTTATCAAGGTGCACGCAAGCGTTACACCATCGGGTAGACGATGCTACCCACATGAATCCCAAGGATTCTACGGATGCTCCGCATCCCACACAGCAAGTTGGAGCCTAGGAGAAACAGCAACTCAGGTAATTTTCATGATTAGTAGGTATCGATCGATCAACAAACATAAATGGATAAAAAGAAGCTAAGTGCGCATAAGCAGGAGCAGGGATCAAGGCTGGTACTACACTGATGTGCCTCGTTGAGCCGCGAGCCAAGGGGAATTAATGATAGGGGAGGATTTTCATATTCCGGGACCCAGGAGTAGCCATCGGGGTTGGATCGTGGAATATGGCTCCGTGGGTCATAAGCCATACGGCAATGGGCAGTGGGGACGACTTCCCTAACCAATACAAAAGCCACAAAAACTCCCCATCCTGTTGCCCAGAGGGTTAGGGCGGCCCACTTACGAAGCCAGCGGCGTTTACCCTTGCCTTGATGGATAGGGCTTGGTAGGCTAGGTAAATGAGGATGGATACGGCCAGAATGCCCTCGACGATAGCGGCCAGGATCTTGAGTGGTGCCGCTCGGGTAGCATGGGTTCCCCGAGGAGTAATTCCATTAGAAAGGCCGCGGTGTCAATGGAAAGCCAAAAGCATGCCACCGCGCCTCGTCGCCAGTTGATGCGGGTCCTACCCATTAGGTAGCAGGCGAAGAGGGAAGGTGCGAGATCCCATCGCCCCAAAAAGATTGGGCGTAGGATGATCTTGATGAGCCCTTGAACCGAGAC